>NW_014556062.1:1554330-1556283 GCF_001313825.1 Dinoponera quadriceps | reverse complement strand
GGGGGGGGGGGGGGAGGGAGGAGGGCGAGAAACCAGGAATACTGTATTGCAAACTTTCTTCTTCATTATCAAATTTTATTATTATCGGAAGCCCGATAGCCTACTCCGCATCGATTCGTCCTTTTTTTCCGTTACTGTCGCGATTCGGCATTGGCTTACAACATTCGTCATTGTTTCGCTGACATCACGGATCACGTTCAATCTGACGAGGAATGTTGGGAAAAGCTTTACCATCGAGATAGATTTTGTTTTAAATCAACGACGTTCGACGTGAGCGTACAACATGTTTTCGGAAGATGTTTTCAGTTCGCATTTCCACGTCGAAGAGCGATTTTGTAGACTGAAGTCTAAAAGAAAGCTCTCTGCGTAGCACGTTTCAAGTATGTGGAATGTAGAAAATAAACAGTTGATGGAATTCAAAATATACCGATGTATAAAAATATGATACGTAATAAAAAAAAAGCTCTAGTATGGTTTCATAACTGTTTATAATTTTTTAATTTATTGAAGTCCATATAACTCGTTAGAAATATTATGTATGAGCATATTTTTTTTATAATAGATTCTTTTTTATATAAAAGCGATACGATGAAATTATATAATATGGAATACCAAATAATAGAAAAACAGCTCGCTCGGATACGGGGGTGAGTTGGATGCCGGAGCTGCTTCTCGGAGGCCCGGAGAGGGGTTCGGAGAGATAAATAATATCCCCATTTCAGACACGAGAGAGGTAATTAATCTGTATAATATGCCGTAGTTGAGTCGCTCATCTGTTACCTCTCGCGGGAAGAAGTTCTTCGTCCCACTTCCGACGTAGACAAAGGGGTCTCTATTATCGATTCTGAATACAATAATCACCGTCACTAATAGCGTATCTAACGTAACAGAAGCGGGAAACATTATCGTACGATAGACACACGCGAATTATAGTTATTCGACAGAACAATGCGAAGGGTAACAAAGATTACTTCAGCTCGTGCTCGAAATAGTATAATTTCACGTTCTGACGAGAGAGAGAGAGAGAGAGAGAAAGGTCACGATAATACTCATTGCATGCCACGTTTCTCCGTCTTTTTGCTCTCACTTATTTTTTTTAACGACTGTGCGAGTATTTCTCTCTTTCTCTCTCTCTCTCTCTCTCTCTGTGAAACTACCACGGCTCTCGAAACTTTTCTGAAAGAACGTTTTCAAAGCCGAGGCTTGTGGCTCAGGCGCAATGGCACACACAGCCCCTCGTGTCGGCGTATTGCGCTAAGATAAATCTTTAAAAACGGTCGACGCTTACCAGGGGCGTCGGCGGGCATAAGTCAGCCCCTATCTGAAAATATATAGCAAACTCGCCGATTTAGAAGTAAACTGTTTACAGCGTGTTACTCCGCGCCGCGGGATATCGGGGCATACTCATCTCGCACACCCCCAGCCCCCTGCCGCCCACCCACCCGGCCACCTCCCCCNCCCGGCCCCCTCCCCCCAAACCCTCCCCCCCGTACTGCGAGCGTGAACGTCGAGAAAAGGGTGAATTGCACGTGGCGCACGGAGGTGGAAACGGAGGTGGGAAGCGGGCGGGAGGGAGGATAGGCGGAGGAGTGTGCCGTGAGGCATTTCACTACGTTATCTAAGCGTTGAGTTTTCGACTCGGGCTGAAGCCGGGGAAGGTTCAGGTGGAAAGGAGCGAAATGGTGCGCGAGGGGCTCTCGGTGGGTAGGGGAGGGTGATCGCGGGCTCGCTGGCATTGCTTAGCCGTTTATTCTTCATAGCAATGGTTTCGAGGGTTTCTCTCTCGCCGAGGGGTGGCTGCGCGAAAAGGAGGTGGCGGCGGCGGCAGAGCGAGCGGGCGGGAGGGAGGGAGGGAGGTGACGGAGAGTGGGGATGAGATCAAGATATAACCACGGAGAGAATTACTTTCAGGCTCCCGGCCGCATTATATCCACGCCGCTTCGGCGGCTGCCG
>NW_014556062.1:1542884-1553647 GCF_001313825.1 Dinoponera quadriceps | reverse complement strand
CCCCCGTCCGCCGGCCCCTCGCTCTCTCGCTCGCCCACCTTCGATGCAAACTTTCCTTCTCATCCTTTCTTTTCCGCGATCTCTCCGTCTATCTCGCATTGCTGTAATTTTCCAGCGGGAGATTTATACGACGTTAAGATATGTGTTGTATACCTTACCGCGCGTCGCTGTTCGCCGCTTTCCGCCGCGGCCGCGCTGATTTATCGAAATATTTGCCGAACAATACCGCGCGCTCCCCCTCTCACCCCCTCCCCTCCTCGCTCACTCTCTCCCTCGTTATTTCTCTTCCTCCCTCCTTGCGGGCGATCAGATTATTTTCGCATCGACGCGAAGGCGGCGTCTACCAAGAAAGGCCTCTGTTTCAATCCCGCTCGATACAGATGTATCGAATAAGCTTGCACATGTTTTCATAAATAATACCCATTACAGTGCATTATAATATACCTGCAGGAAATCGTTTCTTGCCTACCGCGACATACGAATGTACGAGTGCGCGATGATACAAAAATAGCGCAAGTAACGATCCTTCGATCTGAACAGTCGGGCCGGAGGAGGGCGACGTAATGCGACAGCGAGTGAGTTATCCTTCGCGATAAGTGCGAACGAGGCGTGAAAGAGGGAAAGTTTCTGCGCGATCATTCCGCTTCCCCTCATCGGCACACAGCCATCAGCCTTTCGTCTACGTTGATGACCTACCTGAAATCTTCGCTGCGCGCGATACACATCGACGCGTTGCAATAGGTGCGTCGAAAAAAAACGCGCGGCTGTCATTCTAAAGAGAGAGAGAGAGAGAGAGAGAGAGAGAGAGAGAGAGGGAAAAAGAAAGAGAGAAAAAGAGAAAAAGAGAGAGGAGGGTGAAAGAGAGGGAGAGTCGGCCATCCCCGTCACTTTCCCTCTCGCCGTCCTTTCATCATCCCCTTCTTTTTTATCTCTCAAACGCGCGCGCTCCCGGAGAGCCGCGGACGAAAATCGCGCCGACGGGGGAAAGAGGAGCGAAACGCGTGCCGGATCGCGAAAGTAAAAATGGCAATCGCGGTTTGATATCCATCCGCCCCTACCACCTTCGGTTTGCTCTTCCCTGCCATCGCCCCGCCATTACCCTGCCAACGCGCCCGTTCGTTTCCCGTCTCGCTCGTTCTTGCGATTTCGGCGGCGCCCGGGCTCCTTGTCGGAATACATCACCGTGCCCAAACTCGTATAAGTATAAAACAAAGCTTCCACCCCTCAGCTTCATCCCTATCGGCGCATAAACGGGGCCGCTTACGGAGAACGCGCGGAGCGGCGCCGCGAGTGTGCGCGCGCGCGCGTTTGGGGTGGCTTCTCCTTCGCTTGATTTCTCAACGCTACGTATAAATTGATGCGCTGCGTATGGAAAGAAGGGGAAAAGCTCTCTCTCTCTCTCTCTCTCTTTCTTCCTCTTGCGTCTGCGGCGACGCTTCCCTTTTTAAACGGGCGATATTCCACGCGGGATGCGGCTGAACGCTCTCGTGGGCGACGACGCGGGGCCGATATTCAAGGTTGAAACAGATCGCACCGCAATTTCCGCGTTCCGCCGCCTCCCTCCTTCTCCCCCTCTTCCCTTAGACGCTTTTTACCCCATGGAAGATCCGACGTGCGCGCAAACGATACTTCATGTCTGATCATATCGCTTCTACATGTCGAATTTTATATAGGGCGCGTTGCCTAAACATTTGTTATTATCATCGAGGTATTTTCCCCAATTGCAAGTGAGAGAGAAGGAGAAGGGTTGAAACGACCAGGCGAAGAGAAAACTAATTTCTATATCTGATATTGTTCGATATGATATCTCTGTCAGTTTTTACGATTTTCCTTTATTGAACAGTGCTGAAATCCTCTTAAATTTCTTTTCTTGGTGTATGAATAATTCCTTACAAAGAATATCGCTTACTCCGTTATGATATTCTCGAAATGAAAATAAAAATTCTTCCTTCGAGTACTTTTGAATGATAATGAGCTTTTCAAAAGTTTTGTGATGGGTACATTTTACGACCATTCATCAAGAAAGTATTTTTCATTGAAAATAATTATTATTTGAGAAAAGAAAGAATATAACCGAACGTCGCTTTTCTCAACAGTAAAACGATATTTTTCTCCGTATAGTACGCGTTTTCCTATTTCAATGTACAATCTTTCCTCCTTTATCAAATTACACGCACGCGTTTACTTTCGTTGCGCAACAGGATCAAAATCGCCCTCTCGTTGCTCACGCGTCGTTACTACATCTCTCTATCTTCGTCGTGTTGCTCGTGTCGGGCGGTATCAACGTTTACGAGAAGCGTCATTCGTGCAATGACTCCGCGGTAGAAAAGAAGGATAAAGCGTCCGTCGAGGCATCAGGAACCGATCGCAGGCAGACGAACGGGCGGAACATCATCCGACGTTCTAGCGAGCGCAGAATTTACCGGAGCAGAAGTAACGGCTGGCGTGGTTGTGACAGCAACCCTCTATCTCTCGGTTCAACCCCCTCGCCTCTCTCGTCCCTCCCCGTAGAATACCCCTCCCCTCCTCCCTTCCCCCTTTTTCCCCGACCTTACGTTTTCACCGCAATTCACCCCCTCATTGCTGCTCAAACGTCTTAAGCATCCCGCTGTACCTGACGTTTGCAATCTTCTTGAACTCTCGGAAAATTATAATACGAAGAGTCCCGCATCCGCTACGATTAAGCTTTGACCTTTTCGTCCTTTTTTTCCGAGCGAGACGAAAATCCACGCAAGTTAGATGAGGCCGTTACTTTTTGTCAATCTTTCCTTCACTTGCATCGCGATGAATGACGCTCGACGAACTGTGTCAAAAGTTGAATTGAAATTTTCGAACAGCTTGAAATGTATGACAAATTCGTTCTAAATTCACGTGTCGCAGCGCGGAAAGTAACTTCAGATATGTCGAGAGACAATGTCTCGATGATAAGTTCAATAACGTTTGCGAAATGTAATCTCTATTTTCCTCTTACGTAATCTGAAAGAATCGTAGTACGACGGCTATCCGTTTATGAATAGAACGATCGTAGAGCGTTATTGGTTCGTTGGATCGAACCGACCTATAGCCCGGGGTAATCATATTTGTCGGATGATACGCCCTCGCTGCATGCTCCACCCCGAACAACAATAATTTAAGAGCACGAGGGGCTAGCCAGAGCGCACCATTTTGCCTGGGAAAAAAGCGGAAAAATGAAGGCGCGTGATTTCAGCCGAAAAAATGGCCGGATTCACTTTGCAACGTTATTTATGAACACTCTCTTTCTTCATAACTTATCACTCCCCCTTGGAATTGTTCGCAATTTTTAATTACGCTGAAGAATTTTAATTGGAAAGACACGAGCCCACGTGAGAATACGGTAACTTCGGAAAATCCCTCGACCGTACAACGTCATAACGTCATTACGTGAGCCGGTTTGATTTTGAATTATTCGCACTCGTGGAAAAACTAGGCCCGTAGTAAGCATGCGCGTCGAGATTGAACGAAGATTCGCGCGGAGGATCAGAATCTTGACGTCACCAGAGAGAAATCTTTGGAAGTCTTGGAGGCCGCTAGGAATGCCAACCCTCCAGCCTCATTAACATCTTGCGTTTCCATCACCCTCTCAGCCTTGTCCTCCCGAGAAGACCATCTTCATCGTAGCAACTGCCTTTAATATTTCTACATTGCGCTATAAATACTATTTTATTTTTCTCCGCCTGCCGAGAGAAATTTATTGACTTGCGCCGAGAAAAGATAAACGAAAACTTGCTGATCCTTTTATAAGGACGATCATAAATTAACCGAACTTCGGTTATACTGTACACTACTGCGTATACGCTGCGTATACGAGCAGAAACTAAAAAGGAGTGATGGGAGGTGGCTCTTATTAATTATCAATAAACCTTAAACCGCGGGCGCATTAAACTCGTGGCAGTTTTTCACGCTGATGAAGCGCGTGAAGTGAAGCCCGTTCCGTGGGATCGAAGGAGTGCGGATGGTGGGTCGAATCGAGTGGAATGGAGCGAAGTGAGTGGAGTGGCGTGCTGGAACCAGAGCCGGGATGTTTACGTTGGGGAAATCTTACTAAAGAATGGCGCGTGGGGGCGGAAAACGGCCGGGCAAGAAACCAGCTCGCATCTCATAACGAGGGACTTCTTCGCCTCCTTCTTCTTCCATTTTCCGGGAGCGTTATCGAGGAACACGAGGACTGTGGCGGAGAGGAGGGCGCCAGAAGAAGCCGACAGAGAGACAGACAGAGAGAGAGAGAGAGAGAGAGAGGAGTTCGAGAGGGGCGGACCTGGCTGTGGCAATTATGCTACCGCTGTCCCCGGATAATATAAAGTGTCCCCTCGACCCGTGCTGCCTTCTTTGTAATCTTGCATAATTTATTTCTCACTATTGTTCCCGCCGTCGAATTTTTGCTTCACCCTGTCGGGGGAGGAGTGAGAGGCGCGAGACGGCGGCCCGCGTGTCTCTACTTCGTCGAAGAAAATTCCGAAGCGGAGAATTTTCTATAGCCTCTCTCCTTGTTCCCGGCAATCCTCGAATTTATCGCGCCACGCTCTCCGTTCGGAATTTCGCCGTTGCTTGTTATTCTTTCTCCCGGCTGCTCGTTTTTCGAAAGCCTATCCATCGGCGGACCGCCTTCGTTTGTATAAGGAAGCACACGTTCTGGCCGATTAGCGTATCGCGCGTTCTTCTCTTCTCGCTGACATTGCGTGCGCGCACCTTCACCGAGAATAACAAATTATATCGTTGGTTACGCGGAAATGTGTCTTCCTTATCATCGTCGCTTCCTCCTCTCCTCGAGCGTCGCGATCGATAATCTCTCGCGCGAAAGAGAGAAGAAGACACACACCGATGGGAAGTAAAAACATCACAGATATTTCAATACCTCCGGCCGATATCGCCGTAAGCAGATTTATTTCGCCGGCGATGTCTTTGCGCAAAAGGCCGGTGCGGCATCGGTTCGATCGGCGACGGTTAACCCGACTCGATCAGCCGGGCGAAAAATATCGAAAAGCGGTCGGTTTATACAGAGCAGTAGAGTAGACAATGCACACGAGGCGAGCGACCGGTCGCTATCCGCCTATTTGATGTTAGTACAACAGCGGCGCCGTGTTTGCGTTGAGGCCCATATTGATTGCCACCCCTGTCGCCACCCTCTCGGTGGTACAGCCACACCATATCGTGCGATACCACCCCCGAAGCGTACACCATGGGAGAGTACGTAGCGGCGTTCCACACGTACGCTCGCCCCCAGACTGTGTCGACGCACCAGTTTGGCCGGCAGGCAGGCAGGTATACCGGCAACTAGTTACTACTACGTCACCGGACGATATTAACAGCGACAGCATCGTTGTCAGCCGCAGCGCCGCTAGCCGAGATTAACATAAAGCTAACGTTGCTCTCCCTGCCTCTTACGCTGCGGCACACTGAACCCATCCCCCGTCCACGGTCCAATGACCGTTATCCCTTATCATCCGGTCCGCATGCTCGTTTAACGGACTTTGCGTTTGCGCAAAGCTTCGATCTCGGTTTCTTCTCTCGACCACGAGAGATTCTTCAAACCGTCCGACCGGCGACCGGACGAAACTCGATTGCGCCGGCAGCCTCGACATCATTGAATCCTTCTCTTTTCTGCGATGTAACGAATAGAGCTAATGCGTAATATCATGTTAAATATCGAATAACAATGTCGTACACCGAGAGACATTATAGTTACTCCCGGTCTCAACTATATCCTATTTATTATGGTTTTAATCACAAAAATCAAGTAGAAACAACACGCATGTAAAAAATATATTTTATTCTCTTTTCCCATTACATAGTTAGCAGTAAGAACTATATATGCGGAAGGATGTAGGAAAATTCACACCGCCAAAGCGATACTTTCGCTGGTGTGTGACGTAAAGTAGGAATAACGATACGCAACACACAGCTGACAGTTGGAGGGAGTTGAGATTCGGTGGTAATGGCGGTAATGTTCGCGGCGGCGGGGATGGAACGCGGCCTTCTCCCGTATCTTTTAATTATTTAGCTAAGCGGGATGCGAGTTACGTTAGTTATAAATGCGCTTTCCTCTGCATGCTCGGGCAAGGTTTATGACCCTAAACCAGCTAAGTTGGGAACACCGGCGTTCGTCGTATAAACTGTAAAGGGATTTAACTTTCCTTTCAGTGCGAGCCCCGTTACCGGACTGGCATTTTCCCGCTGCTTGTCTGCTTGCCTGCCTGCTTGCAAAATTCTAGACCCTCCCTATCGCGCTAAT
Source organism: Dinoponera quadriceps (assembly GCF_001313825.1). Taxonomy (NCBI): domain Eukaryota; kingdom Metazoa; phylum Arthropoda; class Insecta; order Hymenoptera; family Formicidae; genus Dinoponera; species Dinoponera quadriceps. The sequence goes on along the minus strand of NW_014556062.1, from coordinate 1,547,397 downwards.
CCGCCGTGTTAAATTACCTGTTATTCTCCCTTATGCTAATATCCCATTAGTAATTTTGTTTCTCGTATTCTCAGCGAACGATTTGCACGGCTGCCCGGAAAAATGCGCCGATTAAAGCGAACGAATCGTTCGGCCGGCTCGATTTATCCGCTTCTTCGTGAACGAAGAACGCTTTAAACAAACGGAAAGTTTCGGTACGTTTTAAGTTGTCCGTACGTGCGCAGGCTGTGTACAAACGAGTTTTCTGTGCTTCCTATAAACGATATTGCGAATTCATTATTTATTTATATCACCGAACCGGAGCTGATTTTCATTAAGAAACGTCGGGCGTGTAAGATTCGCGAGATTAAAACGGGCTTTCGGCGCTTCGTTCGAGAGAATTTCGACGAGATTTCTCGCGGATTTGTCAGATATATTTAATTATACGCGATGAGATGAGTTTACGCACACGCGCATACGCACACGGTGTGTCCGAATAAAATCGAACGTTTCACCACTAATGGAAAAGACTATAAGACTCGAGCACTCCACTCCACTCTCTCTCTCTCTCTTTCTTTCTACGGCGAGAGATCCACCCTCCTTCGAAGAAAATGATGCGTGGGTGACAAATCAGTCGATTGAGCCGCGATACCCTCAGCCGGACCGGGCAGCGGCGGTTGTAGCGTTGTCGAGCTGGCGTATGGTGGAGAGGAACCAAGGGGACAAAGAGGGAAGGGCAGGGGGCGGAATGGCTGGATGGGTAGCATCGGATTCTATCTTCACGTATTGATCAACGCCTCGCCACCCTCCTACAGCCGAGGGGGGAAAGCCCCGATCGCCACCCCCGCAGCTGCCGGCCGCAGCTACGGCCACTGGACCGACTACTGGACTTGCTTGCGCGTGTGCGTGCCCATATAAATGTGCCTCATCTCCAGCGTTTCGGACTATAACCGTCAGCACACGCATGTTCATCCATTCGTCTGAATACAGGATGAACGCTGCGGCGGCTCGGGGCACCTGTTATTTCGAGGCGTACATTGCGGAGGATTGATTGTTCTTCGCGTATGACCGCTCACAACGTGGCCCTGCCTAATATCGGCGCAGTCTGGCTCGGAAAAAAACAAGAAGATAAACGCGGTGATGTCTCCTACCGACGCTCTCTTTCACGTATCTTTCGATCTTTCTCGTCTCTCTCGAACACTGAGAGAAATTATCATTATATTGATATATTATCACGTGGACAGCTTGCGTATACAGACCTAATGCGAGTGTATACTTTTTTTTTAATTTAATAATTTTGAAATAAATAGACGACAGACGATAAAAGAACGAAGAATCACAATTGTAAAGACGCGTAATTGTAGACGCAAAGTTGTGTCACGAATGTCATCGGTGCACATTCCAGAACGATCTNATATATATATATGCGTGTGTGTGTGTGTGTCTGTGTGTGTGTGTGTGTGTGTGTGTAACATAGTATATGTTCATTTGGAGTTCCGAAGGACTTCCAAAGGACGTAGGATTGAACTTCGGGCAAACGGAGAGAGCACCACATGAAATGCCGGGTATCTCCACGGTCCGCGTTCATCACCTGCCCGAAAGATCGTCAAGGAGAATAAAGAGAAGAAGAGAGACAGAGAAACAAAGAGAGGGGGGGGAGAGAGAGAGAAAGAGAGAGACGCAGGGAGAGCACAAACGGACGCACCCTCTTCCACGTTTCTTAATTCCTCCATGTCCTCAATAACTTGGCTGGTTATGGCGGATGTCGGAGGTGGGAGTCCGAGGAGGCCAGTGGCCGGTGCGGGTTATTGGATGGCCGCCTCGCACTTGTCACGAGCGTGTGGCTCCGTCGTAGGAGATGGGGTCGGAACGGAACGGCACGGAGGAGAACGGAGAGAGAGAGAGAAAGAGGAAGAGTGAGAAACAGAACGGAGACAGAGAGGGAGACTCGGGGAATCGGGGGTGCTGCTGGAGAGTGCTTGGAAGTTGAGGATGTACGTGTGTGTGTGTGTGTGTGTGTGTGTGGTGGGATGGACCGGGGAGAGTCGGAGGAGGATTTGGAGGGGCTGCGAGAAAGCATCATAGGCATTCCGTAAGACATACAGCCTTCTCCGTGGACGCCCGAACGGAATAGAGGGGTGCTGGTCAGTGAGGGTTCTCTAGTTCTGCTAGTGACCACCGCGTCAATACATGGGGTCGCCGGAAAAAGGGGTTGCGCTTGCGCGAAGCCATACACATTCTGGCATACTTGCTGACCGGACAGTTTCACAAATCATCGGCGTGTTACTGACTGTATCTCTTTGTCGGAGGACTGGACGTAGGAAGGAGAAACGCCGATCGATCTATCGGGTAGAAGCGCGACAGATGTCGGAAGGGTTTTAATGAATGCGAGAGAGAGAGAGAGAGAGAGAGATAGAAAGAGAGAGAGAGAGAGAGAAGGGAGGAAGTGGGAGAAGGAGAGAGAAAGATGCTCTTGTCGCGAACGAACGAGAAACTGTGGCCACTCGACGGTGTAATGTCACGATGCGCGATACGAACGCGCGGAACGATTCGGATTTCTTGATTTCGAAGTTTCCGAATTTCCGAGTCTTAACCGAGTTGAAGGCGAAGTTATGATAATCGATCTCCCGAAGTTTCGCCGGGCAGCGTGTTGCTGAGATCTATTCGGGAGTAGAAATGTTTTTCACGGGAGATCTATTACAGGCGGAAAGAGGCGACCTCGATTACCGTTTCTCGTTTCATTTAGTCCTCTCTCTCTCTCTCTCTCTCTCTCTGCGCACTAGGAAATTTTTCCTAACGAATTAATTTTCAGCGTGCGTACTTACGCGCGCGCGCGCGGACGTTAATTTACGTTTGTCTGGATCGATCGATCCTTTTTATCTCCTCATCCATAAATGCAAGACAGGGTAGTGAATAAGGACGCAATATTGCCGGGGTAATGTTTCTTCATTAGCGCCGAGCAATTTTCTTTATGGCAACAAATCTTGCGCCTTCGGCGCGACGGTGTCTCTTTTTATATCTCGTCCACGACAGCCATCTTGTCCTTGGAGTGAATGATTTCTCCGATGCTTACACCACGTTCCTTCGGCCTTCTCTCCCCGAGATAGTATATGATGATGCGAACGGACCCTGTGTTTCCCTTCGCGCGAAGTCTCCATTTTTCATCGATACCCTCTTCTCGCCTTTCTTACGGACTCCTCCGGATCATTATCGCCCGCGAAATTCTGCCATTGTTAACAGCAGCGTGGTATTACTTACCGAGTGCCCTCGTTCGTTCTATCGGTCGCTCTTTTCCAGAGAACGCTGTTCATGGTCGGAAATATCAAATCGCGAATACTCCCACAGAGCACAAATTCTCAAAATCTAACATTCTAAAGACACGCCAGAGATGTTAAGATATCTCTGAGATGTGTATAGGATATTTTTGAACATTTGTGTTATATGAGCTGCGTTGTAGAATCTCGCAAATTCATTTTAATCCTGACGGTAACATGTTAGGCCCACGAGGCCTGCACGCGTTTTCTCTTGCGTGCACCACTGCACATTGTCAACCTGATTCAATAACGTAATCGGTTTCCTAGCGGTAAGCAATCCACAAACGCAATAAATAAAAATCGGTAATAAATTTAATAAATGCAAGTAATTAAAAAAAAAGATGGAGAAAGGTACCATTTAACTATATTTCTCGCGATGTTGACCTGAGAGACTTATAGTATCACTCAGCGTGAAGATCGCGGGTATTACTCTCAGGGTTAAGAAACGAGAATGTTGAATTGCCGAAACGAAAATCGATCGGTCGCAACGTACGCCGTTTCCACGACGTATTCTCTCGACATTTGTAGGAACTTCGCGCGCTTCTCGACGCAAATTACCGTATCGTACTCTTCGCACACGTGCAGAGTCAACGCGTAACCGAGTGCGCGCTTCGTCAAAGGAGCAATTTGTGAGTCGCCTCAATCAGAGACGTCGTCGGGACGTGAGCGAGCGCGAGATGAAATTCGCGATATAATTAGATCTCGCTCTCCTACCGGTCATCCCGCGTCCTTCTGTTTAGCCCCCCTTAATTCGGCGAAGGGAGTCGTTACGCCTGGTACTAATGTCGGGGAAACCTCGGGCGAGCGAGCGAGGTAATATAATGAAAGTTCACGGAGTTTCTTCCACCGGCCACGGCGCTCGCCACTTTTCCTACCTTCGCCTAAGGTTAAGGTCTAATCGAATTATAGGTAGCAGCAGCGCCTAACTCCGCTCGAGTCGCCTTCGTCTGTACACACACACACACACACCACGCGCATACGTATACATACACACAGATTCACACACAGCTGCTTAGCACACATATCGATGCGAAGGTTCGTGTCGACAGTGCGACGAGAGGTTTCTTTCCACACGTGGACCTAATATAAATACATTTTAATGCTCGCGGCGAGATTAAAGGACGTGTCGCCGCCCCGGGATAAATTTCCGCCGGCGAAAAAACGAAAGAAATCGCGGATCCGGCAGGAGCTTGGTGAACGGTGCGGAGGGGGTGGGTGGG
>NW_014556062.1:1538236-1542846 GCF_001313825.1 Dinoponera quadriceps | reverse complement strand
AACGGTGCGGAGGGGGTGGGTGGGAGGGGGCTTCTTTGCGTGACGCAGCCGGTCCCGCGTTTCTGCTGTCCTGACGTATATCGACCATGGTATTCGTGCCGAGGAGACAGAAGCGAGAAGCGCCTTCCTGTCGGGCTAATGTATTCAAATCGTATGCCTCCCGCCAACGCGCGGCGTCGATATATTAAATGGAAAGATTGCAAATTTCCCGACATAAAGTGCCCGGCGTAAGACTAATGGTGCGGAGGGCCGAGGGGTTGGCTGGTCGCCGCGGAAGAGGGAAGCAAGGGTGTGCTCTCTCTCTCTCTCTCTCTCTCTCCCCCTCGAGCCGATCCTGGGCGCTTGTACCCGCGCGCGGCGATGCGCACGGCGGGTGTCGGTTGCGCAGCATAAAGGAAGAGGAGCGCGAGGGGACAGGAGGGAGCGGTGGGCGAGAGGGTGACGCGCGCGGGGCGAGACGGAGATGGCCGGGGGGTAAAAAGGATCGTCTCGTGAGTGATTAGAGCCCCCGCATGGCGCGCGCATAGAAAGCGAGAGTGTAACGGGGATGGCCCGTGGGGTCAATCTGAGGCTAATCAAATCATGCAGGTTCCGACCGAGTCGTCTACTCTCTCACCACGGGGGAGATTCTGCCGCGTCGAGGGGAGGGAAGGGGTTCCCCCCCCGCCAGCTTGCTATATTGCCTGCAGTCGCCGCCAACGCCGCCGCCGGGTGTCCCCCGCGTAGTGCGTGGGTCCGTGCGTACCGGGCAGAGCAGATTGCTCGGCCGCGCTTTATTAATTCCATCGACGGTGGGGCGTCAAATCGCGCCCGATCGCCGGCCAAGTGACTAATAGGACGCGTCTGCCGTCTGGCGCGCGCGCGCCGGCAATCATCGCGAGCGATACGACAGCCGCCGCTAATAGCCCGCTCGCGCAATTCCGGAGGCTCCTCAAGCTCGTTCCGCGCGAGCCGCAATCAGGACGCTCATCTCAAGCTATGTGGGGTGTGCTTCCAGAGTTGAATCGGCGTATTAATAAGCGGAAAAAAGTATACAGAAGAGTTACACCTCGTCTCGAGGGGTCGGTTCACATGCACCGCGATAACTGGTCTTCCAGATCCGTTGAACCCCGTCCTTCTCTCTCTCTCTCCCTTTCTATCGATTTTATTTTATGCGCGTGCGGATAATACTTATCTTTAATATGCAGACACATTTAGAGAAGCACGTGAAATAATGATTCGCTCGGATCTCGCGATACGAATATTTCAGAGCGAGTCCATTAGCGACGTGTACGGGGGTACTTCGGATACCGGCTTTAGTGAACGCTATTAACTACGTGTAACGGCGTTACCGATATCCAATGTAGCGAGGCAAAAGTTTAAATAATCAAGGATACCTAATGCAGCATCCGATCATGTATTCCCTCGCAATAACTTTCTCGACACTTTATTTTAAAACAACAACGCTTCTCGAGCGTTTCGTTGTTAACCGATCAGCACAGTGGCTGGAGCTAATATAACTTCGTCACGTCGCGTTTCCCCTCCCGCAATACTTTTGCACTCGGGAGGCGATACAGATATTCGTTTCGGGCTCGGGCTGTGTTGAAATTTTAAAGAAATCCAACACGAGGTCTCTTGATCGGTCTCGTGAAACTTTCAGAAAATTAGCGAATCTCAGAGTTGTATGTTTCAGAGACGCGCTTGCCCGTCGCGCACCGAATTTGCTCCATCGCCATCCCCGTTAATGGACTTGTCACCGTATTTAACCCATCAGTCGATCAGTCTGCAACGCTAACATCAAGAGAGAGAGAGAGAGAGAGAGAGAGATGGAGAGTGGAGATGGAGAATAGAGATACACGCAGAGAGTCTGTCTTAATCGGTTCTGATCGTCGCGTCGATTCGTCTGCGTTGGATTATTACTGTCAACGCGTTACACAGCGTGTCGCGCGAATCGGAAGAAAAGATATCCGCATGGCTGGGCCGACGGATATATTCGCGCGAGACTGCGCGCGGGCTGGGAATTGCGGAAGATAAGCAAAGCGCGGTGCGGTGTTGCATATTGATTGACTGACGCGCCTGCCGCTACCGGATCAGGAGGCGAGGGCGGAGAAGAAGAAGAGGACGAGACGGAGAACCGTGGCGGAGGCCGAGCAGCTCGGTTGCGGAGGGAAGCACGGGGGGGAAGGTGTAATGAAGCACCGCGCAGACACACCGCCATGAATATTCATAATCTAATACCTGAACTGAACTGAACTGAGGCGGGACGGAGTCTCATCATCTAGGCCTTCTGCTATATTAGACATTATTGGTGGGGTGGTTACCGGCATGAAGAAAGAGAGAGAGAGAGAGAGAGAGGATTCGATCCGCGTCTTTGGAGTGTCGTTATACCAACTTTGGTCGCGTTCGGCTCTTTATCAAATTCCGTCGCATTCTAATGCGATATCTTAATATCCCGATTTTTAATTAAGACTCGAAGAAAGAGAGAGAGAGAGAGATAGGAGAGGCGGACTTGGAACGGTGAGGACATTTGCAAGAAATTTTGAGAATACGCGCGAGGAATTTTAGATTTTATAGCTGAATTTTAAACAGGAATGACATTGAATTGATTTCTATTTTTGTCGAGGAACGCGAATAATCTCCGAGTTATGAGTGGTTAAAGAATTTCTTGAGAAAAAAAGTAAGCTTTCGAAGTAATAAGACGATTTTCGAGTTTTTGAGTCAAATGAACTTTCGGACATACTCGTTCCGGAGCTTCGAGTTTAACTTTTAATTTGGGATATTAAAAATTAAACTGAATTACAATGAATTCGTTCGATATTATTTGCGAGAGAGAGAGAGAGAGAGAGAGAGAGATAGTTGCCAAAAAATTTATTGTCATTATCATAGTTGCGTATATCGGATGTTAGTCTCGATGAGATGGGGAACGTGCGGTCCGCGCGGCGTGAACGGCAAGTCGTGAGAAATCGGCATCGGACGCGTTAACGAGAGGAACGAGTTATGCGAGAAGGTGCATAATTCAAAACACACACGCCGAAACATCCGTCATGATACCCGAGGTATCGTGTCGCGCGGCTATTTGCATATGAAAAAAAGTTGTAAGCCCGTGAACGCCGCGTCGCAGATTACCTCCTTAAGCTCGCTTCGACGGTAAGCAGCTGGCGGCATAACGACCGCTCTCTGTCGAGTCAATATCCGCGCGATATTGCCGTTTTATGATAATGTTATCAGCGCCCGGCTCCCGATGAGTTAGCGCGATACCAACACCGGCGTACCGGTGCGTGCGTGTACGCGTAACCGTCGCGCCGTGACATACGTGTATGTACGCTCCCAGCCCGGGGTTTCATCAAACCCGGGATTTAGTAATCTATCGAGATTTATGAACGGCGGTTCATCCCTCTCTGTTCGCCCGCCCGCCCTCCACCTCCCCGCCCGCACGCCGTTCCTACTGATTGTACCATTTCCCCTTTCCACGCCCCGTGCGTCTCCTGTTCTCTTCCCTATGAAATGAACCTGCAGCTTTCTATCCTTTTGGATTTTTATCGTCAGCACACAGAGATTGAGCCGCATCTCACCGAGGAGGTCGATCGAGCCGGCTCTAAGTCGAGCTCTGATTAGAATCTCCCCGCTGATTGACACGCGTTTTCCACTCCCCCGCCGATGGAATTTTACAATTTTGCAAATTAGAACGCCGCCTCCTACTGCCGCCGCATTACCGTCACGTGTCGCGCACACAGAGAGCATCGAGCGACTTCAACGACGGTTGTTAAAAAAAAGAAGGAGAAAAAGAAGATACGTCGATTGTTTTAGCACTACAAAGTGTCGACGATTACAGAAGCTAACGGCGAAGATTAATGAATACTTATGATTTGTCGGTTTTCTCGAGGAACCGTGTGAACACATAACGAAGTGTATTATTGAGCTTTTTGAAAACTCGACGAATATCAATACACGGATTCGGAGATTTTTTTTTTTTCATAATAACATATAACTACGTAATACGCAATGTAATGATCGTGCCTTTCATGCCAGCGCGATAATCTATTCACCTCCGCATCGATCCAAGAGGCGGAGAATCGTCCGCGGAGAGGAGGCCGCGTTTTCCGCCGCGAGTAAACATAAATAGAGAATAAAGTTTGGGCGGCATCGGGCCGCATCTTCGAGCTTATAAAGTATTCGTAAAGGAGCGAATCGGGCGAATCGCGGAACGATGGGGTTGAAGCGGGACCGATTGGGGCGGTTTCGAAGGTCGGGGTACGCAAGAACGGGCGAAAGAGCGAGAGCAAGAATGAAAGAGAGAGAAAGAGAGAGCGAGAGAGAGAGAGAGAGAAAGACGCCGAGGGTTACTGAAGCGGCGAGACGCGACAGGTCTCTCGGAAAGGATGCCACGCCGCTACGACGGCAGAAGGTGCGACGAAGTGGCGCGCTCGCGCGATGGGGATTTTAGTTTGTTCAAGTAAATTATATTCAGGATGGTGGAGAGGCGCACGTATACATCCCCGTCTGCCTCGCTCGCGCCCGCAACTTTCTTCACTGTCTCGCTTTTGCGCATTAGTCGTGACGCAAATTACAAGCTTCCGCGACGGCCGCCTCGCTGCACCCCCTCGCAGCCATCCCTTCCTCCCCCCCCCCCC
>NW_014556062.1:1529978-1538226 GCF_001313825.1 Dinoponera quadriceps | reverse complement strand
CCCCCCCCCTCTCTTACTCATCCCCGTTCCCCGATCCGCTCGTTCGCTCACCATCCGCCTGGCAAATTCTCCTTGCCTATCATGAATTATTAATTAATTGTTTCAATTAACGGCGCAATTTATTATTCAGCTCGCGACGACATCCGCACCGCGGTCGGCGCGTTGATTCCGTGCGCGCCATCGTGGACGAACAATCGTGGGCGCGAGCGCGCGCGGGGAGTCGAATGCAAATGCAAATTGGGAATACGTTTATTTGTTTGTCAGAGTATAATGCGTATCCCTGTTGCGCGGTCGCGGCGGCTTTATTTGTATATTATGCGGACGCGTGGAATAATTCCGCGCTTCGGTGCGGCGCCGTCGTAAGTCGCGATTTTTTATCGGAAAGTCGGCCGTTCGCGGAAGGCGCTTTCGGTAATTTTATTTTTCAATATTAACGCGAATCGATAATTTATCGGCTCGCATTGATTCACGCTCATACTTATCTCGTCGCCGTGGAGTCCGCGGCTCTCGTGTCCGTCGAGTTGAGCGGTGACGGTGATGACGACGATGAACAGCGTTATTTATCGAGCGCTCTGGAAAAAAGTCCCTTCAAGCGCGAAGCAATAGAAAAATCGAACTCGGATAACGTCTTTACGAAAAGTTATGAATACAAAGGGAATGAACGTTCGTTTGAATTCAGAAACAATTGAAAGTTTGAAGTTCGAGCCGAGGCATCCATCAAGTGAGTTTACTGCTAGGGTCAGGTGGACGGAGAAACAACTGATCAAAAGTAACCATGTCGGTGCGGATCGATCTATTGGATAAAGACGTTGTGCAGAGTGTATGGGAGATACCAACAGAAAGGAAAGGTCAAAGTCGCAGAAGGCTACGAACAGGACTATCCTGTGCTCCTCTTTCTAATAAACAATTATAGAAAGCTGTCTTCAATTTTCCCATGGTTCGTGCGGTGAGTCGAGGCGGCGAGGGAGGGGAAGATGGGCGAGGATTTTGATTCCAGAAGCAAAGCGTTCCCGGGTCGCAGAATGCGACGGAAGAATTGAGAATCGTGTTTCCCGAGGTTACGACACATCGGTTCCGAGGCACAGAGAGACGTATTTATGGTCGGTTGCGAATTAAACGCTAGCGGTAAATACACTTTGTCTCACCGGCGCAGATTTATAACATTTAATTTCAGCTCGCCGCGTGGAATGGGATATAACATGCTCACATCATACTCGATATAACGCGCTGTAACACGAATAAATATCGACGAGGGGAGAGCCGCGACGCCCGGGGGTGTGTTTCGACATTTTATCAATGTTTTGCTTCCCTCTTCGGCGCTATTATATTTCACCCTTTCAACAATATCCGGTGGCGCATCGGTGCAATTGCGAAATGAATATTTACCTGCGGCACCCCCTAATCCAACGAGTCGGCTATCTCTTGCTCGCTTATTAATGGGGATATCCCACCCCATCCGTCCATACCTTCTACCCTTTTCGCCTATTTACCGCTCAGCCCGGCAGACACGCAAACCGCAAACTTTGATAACCAAGCGGCCAATTTCCGGTTGCGGTTCGGCGATCGGTCGGTCGGAGTACTCGGCTCAACGGCGTGTTAAGTCTGATCCAGATTGACGTACGCTAATTCGCATGGTGGAAGACGTGCTCTTCATCATCGTGAATGTTGATTGATTAAACACGTATCGCTGTTCGCGGATTTTCACTTAGATTCCCACTATCTCGTTGTTATAAACGCGATCGGCTTCTGACGTTGTCACTCGTTGCCTTCGGATAAACGACTGACACTTGTCGCATGATCGAGCTAATTCCGCATAATTGTAATTTCGCGATTATGAACTTTACTTATGCATATCGAGTGCCATTTACGTGCAAAGGTTTCTTTTGATTTAGCACAGTTTGTTTGTAACGCAGTGTTTGTTTGACGTTGGGTTTATCTATTAAATGTAAACAATTTAATATCATTTTATATGAGTGGAAATGTTGTTATTTTACTAGAATAAACCACCAAATGTTGTTTGACGGAGAAAGTAACGTTATTTAGAAAAAATAATATTTAGTTTTCAATAAAAAAATTATTTTATTACATTAAGTATTGTTCCACTAAACAAAAGAGTTTAATACTTTCCTAACATAATGTTACTCTTCTTTCAAATAATTGATCGCTTGCGACAATTATAACGTATGGATGAAAATACAAGAGAAATATGTTATTTAACCTATTTTGCCGAGAATATTTATTGCTTAAGAAACCAAACGGCCCTGTTTATTGTACCAGACATTCATTTGTTTGCATTCCAAAAGACAAATTTATATCAATTGAGGACATTTTATTAGATCCAAAGGAATCTTCTTCTTCTATGTGTCATACAATTTCATGCGTATCAACTCCGTAACATCTGAATTAGTTTAGATCGAACATTAACGTATCTATGAACCATCTCGATTTTAATGGGCTGTTTTCAAACAGTTGTACGTTCCGATTTATTATACCGATGCGAATAATCGAATCACCCCTGTGAGGACACACCAGTTGTAGTTGAACGCGGCGGTAGATGAAGTAACAGCGTTTCGCCGCAGTGTTGCGATATCAAGCGCAATTATCTCTTCTCCGCTTTCCTTGAGATTTTATTTAAGCATAATTTATTCCGCGATCCCCGAGCAAGTCGGAGAGATAGTACAGATGTTTATCTTCGTGCTTGAACTTTTATAGCGTTAATATAAGACCTCCCCTGAATATTAGGACGTCGGTCGAGGCAAGAGGTGGGTTCGCGTGACGGCCACCATCGGGTCGCTGATTGTTTGAACTAAGCAGTATGATGAGCGCCAACCTCGGCGTTACCGCTTGACGTGACGCCGACCATTACGTTGGAACTACTTAATTATAATATCGCCCAGAATTAAACTCTACCCGGCGCGAGCACGTACTTGTACCGCAATTATTGCCCACCTCTTGTTATTACACGCAAAAGCGAATGGGATTGGATTCTCGAATCGTTCCTTTCTTAGGCCACCTACTGTAGGCAAAAGCGTGACTATACCGTGACTAGCTCGGCGTAATTCCCCTTTCGCTAATCAAGATCGCGGATAAATCTCGGATGGAATAGAAATAGAAAAAAGCCGTGCATTAGAAATCAACGTATTTCACGCTCAAGGTGTAAATACACGTTACATTTAAGCCGGAAAAAAAGACAAGCGGCTATTCCACCTTCTCCTCTCCCCCCTTTTTCTCTCTCTCTCTCTCTCTCTCTGAAAACCATCGGTTACGCGAGTGGAAAAGTAAACGACACGAATTTACATCGGTTTTGAGTTGATAAGTCCGCGTAACGCCGCGTCATGCTTATCTCTGCCGGTCCATCTCATTTTTACTTCGGGGTGGGAATAGCTGAAATCCCACATTTTTTATGGGGGGCGAAGGGGTGACGCGGCATGTTGCGGCACGGACGGAAGCCGGATCATCCACAGATAACAGGGTGACAGCGGGCATGAGAAAAATTAGCGATGTACGCTTTGTAATCCCATTGAATGGCAGCGGAACGTATCGAATGGCCGATCCACGTGACGGGAAACGTGTCGGGAATTATGGCGCGTCCCCGTTGCATTTTGACAATGGATCATTAACTTGTATCACGGATATATTATGACAAGACGCTTCGCGGATAAGCGTGCATCTCGCGCGTTTGCCGGGATGGATTCGCTCGTTTTTCCGCATCGTTACGTCGCCGGGGCTCAAGCGCGAATAAAGGCCGTCGCATAATTAACTCTCCGCCACGCGCGATGAAACGACGCTCTCGCCGCGCCCTCGCATACCTCGCGCCGAAGCGAGATTCAAGATTCCGATCTACGCCATGAAGGCACCGCGAACGAGGTTTGCGCGTGTCGTCAACCACGAGAATATTGGTGTCCTTGGTGCGGGGGAAAGAAATTTCATCTTTTTTCTCTTTTACTTCGACGCGATGAGTCGTCGTGTCCGATTGACCATTTGAGCGGTCTTTGAGGGGTGGATAAGCGGCCACGCGTAAGGAAAAGGCGTATTATGTATATTAGGGGTGTCGGGGATCAGATAGCCGGGGCATTTAATAATGCTGTTCCTGTCAAAACATACAGTGAAACCAACTGAGGGTATAATGTAGATAAATTGTTCCATAGAGAGTGAATTTGAGGGAGAGGGACAAAGGGTGAAAAAGAGCGCGAACGGAAAGGAGGGAGGGAGGTGTGGAGAATATCGGGTGCGAGCATAACCCCTCTCTCATCAACCCTCGTCTCGGCTATTACTTGTTACCATCCCGATTACACAGGGGTTGTTTTAATATGAAGTCGAGCTCTAGAACGGAGTCTCGCCCGTAACTGTATAAACGGTGCTCGATCCAATAATATCGTAAAGATTTAAAGATAAAGCGCTCGCAAAATGTAAAATGTATAGGAGAGAGTGAGAGAGAGAGAGAGAGAGAGAGGGGCTTAGAAAATGTCGCGAATTTTCTATCCCATCGAAAATTTGTCTAAACAATTACGGAAGCGAACAAAGGGCGAGGCTGGCTGAGTGATTTGCGATGTTTTCGATCGGTTGATCGATGACTATTGACTACCGTCACACGTGCCTAAACGGTCGATCCTAAAAGGTCGAAACCGGCTCGAATTTGACTATACTAGATCGTTATCCGCTCGATTGCCGATCCGCGCGATATACGATAGAGAATAAAAAAGAAGAAANGGGGGGGGGGGAGAGAGAGAGAGAAAAGAGTTAGTAATTACACAGCGCTGTTATTGTCGTCGCACGGCGGCGATCCAATTCTTCCCAAGTTTTTCGGAAATAGCACAGCGAAACACTGCATCGATCCGAGCCAGCGGCGTGACGTTAGTTTTGACCAAATATTTGTCGATGGAAATGGAACCTGTCCGAATAGTCCGCTGTGCTGTCGATTGATTTTTTATTTCCCGCTGAAATCTGAGTGTGCACCGAGCGAATCTCTCGCGGAATGCGCTCTTGCTTTTCCCCCGTGCGTTGCGCCTCCCCCCCTCTCTCTCTCTCTCTCTATTTTTTTATTTCCTTCGTTTTATGCGCACGGCACGAAATATTCGGCCGTCCTTACAAGGGATTCTCACCGAGGCATCTCGCGTTCTGCAACTCGGCGAGAGTTAGCTCGGCATAGCCGAGCCGAATGTATAATCAGGCCGCACGTCAGCACGACTAATTAGTCGAGCACAATGCTCGGATAATATTATATTACCGCGGAACGGCGAAGAATGGATGTAACCGGCGGCGCCGGTTGTGAAGGCCGAAACAGCGCCTCCCGTCTCTGGTGCCGGATGAACGGTATCGAGCTACTAAGTTATTCACGTCGCACTCCAGTCATGCCCGACGCGCCTGACGAGACGGTTTCGCGAGAAAGCTTGCGCTATGGTTAGGACCAGATTGGCGGATAAGGGCGAATTGTCGAGTCATTAGAGTCGGTTTCTTTTTCTCCATCTCTGCTTCTCTCTTTCTCTCTTCGCGACAACACCCATTCCCCATCCCGAGTCGAAATTTTGATTCTGCCACTAATACTGCGAACTCCGTCGAACTTGGAGGACCACTGGGGAATTTTGATATGCAGTATTGTATAGGCCGATGTCTTACCTTGATGCTGTAAATGATTATTCACTGTCATTTCCTTCGTGTTTAATTTAAGTCTGAAGAAATTTGTTCCGGAATTACTTAATATTCGTTCGTTTCTTTCACTATTCTACTTGCATTTACTCTTTATTTTTAATTTCGGTCAGTGTATGAAATATATAATTTAGCTTGAAAGAGAATATGTGTAGATATAAGTAAGTGTCGGATAAGGATAACAGTTACATGTAAAATAATGTCGTTTCTCATTGAAGATTTATAAATTTGTGATCCGTATAATAACAAGGCTAAACAGAAATGAAAAGAAAACATTGACAGATGTGCATGAGATCGATACACGGCTGCGAAGAGGATCTGAGGTAGAGAAAGAGAGAGAGTGAGAGAGACATGAGACATTTTCTACTCAACGTTGGATACTTATTTCTCGGTTACTCGGTTTTGCAAAACGACCGCGATCGTTTTAGAGAAATGGTGTCGATTAAACGATTACAGCCGGCCAAAGCGGAAAGTAGCGTGCCTCTACAATGTGCGGTGGCTTTGATCAGAGAACTGAATCTAAACTATATAACTTGCAAAAGAATCAGGCAGTCACGTTAAATCAAGTTAACGATATAGTTAACGATATAGAACAGTGTAATATCTCACAGTCGCAGGTATAGTTATGGAACATAGTTTCACGACGGGAACTTACAACGAAAGATGCGACGTGAGAGAATTCGCTTCTATTGATTCTCTTCGACGCCTGACACAACGGACGACATCTTGATGAGATGAGTCTCAAGAGTGGCGGCAAATCTATTCTTATTATTCTTTGGTATATGTATATATTTTTTGAAATTGCACACACACACACGCACACACACACACATACCATCCATCACGAATCGCGGATCGAGCTTATTCCGCCGTCTTTTCCAATTTCGTTCTTAGAAATGGAGTTTCGATGGAGTTGATGAGGTTTCCTCTAGAAAATACACACTCGACGTGGGTATGCCGGCTGGCGGGGATGCAAAGGGTAGGAGGGAGCGCGGGGGAGAGGGGGGGGGGACCGGTCTCAAAGTTTCTTTTTTTTCTTCGCGGGGGAATGTATCTCGGGGGTAAGAGTGGTACGAGTCAAGGGGTTTGGTCAGCAGCAGAGATGGACCACGCGATTCTATTGGTCAGATGTGATGCGCATGAGCCGTGGGGGGTGAATGAGAAACGACGGCAACCTGCAATATAACCCTGAAGAAAGACTCGATCGGAGTCAGGTCACGTAATGTTCCTCCACCTCTTCGGGCTCTACTTTATAACTTCTATTAATCCTTTCGCATCGGGGCTTAGGTTGTCCTAATGAAAAATCCCTTTTCTCACGACTAAATACGGCTATTGTTTCGCCTTTTTTGTACGTACGTATCTTTATATGTACGTACGTGAGTAAACGAGAGTCGTTGCGGGCCGGTTTACGAAGATTGTCGTGTCAAAAAGAGTATCGCAGCGTATGACGATTTTCCGACTTTTCTCCGGTCAGATTCCACTCGGACGAGCGCGCCGTGACGCTAATTAGTTCTGCCGATTAACAATAATAATGCCTTGGGATTACATTTCTTCGAACGATCGTACTCGAAGGATACATACTTCGTATTTCCCCTTCCCTCTCTCTCTTTCGCGCGCGCGCTCCCTCTCTCTCTCTCTCTCTCTTTCTCTCTCCTTCGCACGAGATGGGTGGATTAACTGGGTCAACGATTGCTTAATGCTAGGAACTGAAAATCCGGAGCGGGAAGTAGACGGTAGGAGCGACGTCCCCTTCTCGATCCATTCTCGTGGAAAATGAACAGAGAAGTTGTAGCATGAACCATCGCCGCGACATCTGCGCTAATTTCACACCGAGCTGACTGCGTCCAGCTAGCTACCCACCTACCCGAACAGTCCGCTATCCTGATTGACTGCTTGCTTCGCCACGGTAGTAACGCTAATAATCAGCCGAGAGAGTTGCCACACGCAATGTCCATCTGGATTGGAAACCTCTGTTTCGAGTTATCGACTTGGCCGCAAAACGTTATTGCGATTCCTGCTAAAACGAGCAGCCGCAGAGACGCGCGTTTATTAATTACCCTCTACGATCTGTGATCGTTCTTTTCTCCCGTATTTATAGACAGCTCTCGCTTTGCGCTCGCTTTGCATTCGCCGTGCAATATCCTGCGCGTCTCGCGGATATCCACGGCCTCTTTCTTTCTAATTCGAGTCAGGTATGTAAAATGTAGCACGACGGCAGAACGGAGATACAATGTTATTCTCTCCCGCCGAGCGATTAAACTGTCGCGGGCCGCGCGTATCCGTCGACTATCATTTTCCGCGGCATCAATTTCTGCGTCTGAACGCGGCGAGTCCTTTCCTTTGCCGTGAAACGAATTCGAGGTGGAAGATACGTTTCTTTCGTTATTGAAGAAAACACCGACAGCGCTATAACTTACCAGCGAATATAAGAAAAGGTCGGACGGGGGGTTGACTGGGTAAGGGGAGGGAAAGAAGAGAAAAGGTGGCGGCGGGAGCGGTGGTACGTGCATCAAGGAGTTTGGGTCCTGACATATAATACAGAATCGACAGTCGATGGGTTCGTGAGTCTGACAGGGGAAGCAAGAGTGCGGGGGTGGGTCAG
>NW_014556062.1:1525262-1529930 GCF_001313825.1 Dinoponera quadriceps | reverse complement strand
GGCGTAGAATCCGGCGCGGGGGGAGAGAGAGAGCGACCCTCTGGTCGGAGGAGGTGGAGGAGGACGAGGAGGAGAGGGTGGTGGAACAGGAAGCCACCCCCTCGAGGTTCGCTCGTGCCGCGCAGCACAATATCGCGGCAACATAACTCTTCTCCCCTCGTTCATTCCCCGCAACCCAGCGGAACGGCAGAAACATCAACNGCCCACCCCCGGTCTGCGCCCCCTGCTCGCTCACTCGTTCGCTCGCTCGCTCGCTCGCTCGCTCGCTGGCCTACCCTCCACCCGCCAGCCTCACCCTCGCCGAAGAGCGCCCGACCGCCTCTCTTGTCCTCTTCCTGCCCCAACTTCATCCCTCGGTCCCCTCCTCACACGCGCGCGCCAGGCTTCATCCAGCTACACCTCCGTCCCGCCCGCTTTGTTTCAATAATACTGTTTATATTGGAACGCGAAGCATTGATCTGTTTGCGCGGCGACCGCCTCGTGTCCCTCGCGCTCGAAGATGGACATATCGTACGTACGGGGGCGGGTTAGGGGAGAACGATTCCGTGGTTTTGACGTTTTCGGCCCGACACAACCGAGCGCGCGAGAGGCACTTGCGGGAGACAGTGGATGTATATTTACAACGGCGGTAATTCCACCGGCGGTAATTCTTGTGTATCGTCGTGGTGATCGATTTGATAAAATAAATCTTGATAATGCCGTGAAATGTCGAGTGGGGTATCGGTGACTCACTGCCCTCCCTCTTAATGGGGATACTAGAGACCAAATCAAGAAGAATGGGAATTGTTTCAATGTCGAGGTATCAACAATCTCTGAGTTACTGGCGACTCGCGAACCTAAAAGGGCTCTATCAATCGGAAGCTCAAGGGTGTGAGAGCATGCGACACGAAAAAAAAAAATATCATACTTTCTAAAATATTAAACCTGAAGTTTGTTTCAACAAAAGTTTAATTTAAAACTTGATTGTGTTAAACTATCTCACGTCGAGAAGTTAAAATACTGCAACGAAGATGGGCGATCTCTCGCGAAATTTTTTCGCGTACATAAAATGAGTAAGATAAAAATTATTTTCTTCGCACAAAAGAAGAATACTTTTAGTCGCGAGCGTTAATTCTAACGATGTACCCTCCACGGGGATATTCGTGCAATGCTGCAGCCATGTTCCTTAAGAACAAATGGTAGCCCTGCAGAGGAGGAAGGAGCCGTGTCCGCCATTGCGCAAAAAGTCATCTGCTTTTGAACGGGCGATATCATTTTTCTTGATCATGTCTGTTAGGGTACCTTGCCGTAGGGTGAGTTGGAGGGATACTGAGGGTCCGACCCTCGATGCTGAGTCTTACATCTTGCCGACTCCGCCTTGGCTCCTGCTTTGATCAGCCCACAATCCCAAACACCCGCTATTATGGACGATCAATCCAAAAAATGGATCCGGTAATTCATCCTGCGAAGCGATTACCGCGGGATGATTATTGGATTATCTTCCTCGCGACTGCACATTCTGTCGTCATCGCGCGTCTCTCTTTTAAATCCGATTATTCTCTCGCGCGCGCGA
This sequence comes from Dinoponera quadriceps, assembly GCF_001313825.1. NCBI lineage: Eukaryota > Metazoa > Arthropoda > Insecta > Hymenoptera > Formicidae > Dinoponera > Dinoponera quadriceps. The sequence continues at coordinate 1,528,378 of NW_014556062.1, read as the reverse complement.
ACGTTTCAACGCACCCGTGTCGAATTACAAAAAGAGCTGTAGATAGTAATTTGCCCGCTTCGATCGTGTCTATCAGCTGTTTCATTATTTTCACTACCGATATCATTATTAACACGCTAAATGTCTTTCGCCACTTTTAATTCTGAATTTTACTCTTGCAATAGCAATAATGCGTTTAAATTTATTAACATGATGAGAGAAGCAAATTCTGCTTGATCAAAAGTCACACGAATTAATACAGCGACTAAACACACACACACACACACACACACACACACACACACACACACACGAGTGACGATACATATCGTACTTACCGGCCCTGGTTAATTTCCATCTCGTCACGAATGTAAAGCATTAAGCGCCGGGAAAATTTGTAAGCTATTCACATTTCCCTAGGCAGCTTTCATCGCCGGTACGAAGCGGACTGTAACATAAAGGTCTAAAGAGGGACTGTAACGAGGATGACCGCATTATTCAGGACGCGTTTGGAACAACATGGCAGCGGAAACCTAGGGGATGCTGTGGGAGNGGGAGGGGGGGGGGTAAGAAGGGGGAGAGCAGCAATCTTCTTGGCGCGTCTCTCCCGTGCAGCCAACAATCCGCGTCGATAAATAAAGGATTGGCTGCTCCTCGGTCAATATTGATTTTTAAATTGACCGCCGAGCGAATCCGCGCCTTCCCGCTCTCTCTTTCTTTCTCTCTCGCGGCAGAAAGGGAGATGGAGAGAGGAAGAAAGAGAGCGGATGGAGAGATAGAGGAAGACAGAGAAAAGAGAGAGAGAGAGAGAGAGAGAGAGAGAGAGAAAGACTGAGAGGAGGTGGGAGAATCCACCCTCGAACTCGCGCGCGTGTACGTGTCCGTTCTGTCCGTTCATGTGAGCTTCTCTCTGTGTCTCTGTGTGTGCGCGTCAATATGTGTGTATGCATGTGTATGTATGTATGTGTGTGTGTGTGTGCGAGTATGCCTGTACGTGTGTCGCCGTGCCCACGCTCGCGCTCACCTCCTCGCGGACGAGTGTGTACACATTCGGATAGAAATTCAGACCGCCACCGCACCGGTTGCCGGTATACATGGAATTTGATTATAAATAAATGCGAGCGGGGGTGAAGCCCCGGAGCCAGCCCAACCAACCATCTCGCGTGGTGCACACGGGGATGGAAAGAGGGTAGAGAGGACCGGAAAGTGAAGGCGTCCGCGGGTGGGCGCGGGACGACGGGGAAGGCGGGAGGGAGGCGTAAGGGGGAGGGGGAGAGGGAACGAGAGATCGGAGGGTGCAGCTAGGGTGGCGGTCCACTCCGTTGCATCCATAATGCAGAGACACGGTGTGTTTGCGTTCCCCTAAACATCCCTTGTGTGTTTTCGGATACTCTTGATGCCCGGTTTGTCTGTGCCGGAGTTTCCGCTGCGAAATTCCGTTATCGCTGTCCTACCCACGTACGTGGGAGCATATCGGCCGGCGGAGATTTGCTTTTGAATTTTCGACGGGCCGGATATTTTGGAGAGCACGCGCGCCCTCACCGCACCCGGCCGGTACACCGCCGGTCGCGCGAGTGCGGTCGAACCGCCGCGCGAACACAGCATGGAAAATCGCACGGAGGCAAAACGGATTCGGTCGTAGTGTACAGATTTCCACCGGAATCGGAAATGACAGGGCGCCGGCGAGCGCGTGGTTTACGCGAATGTTATTAAAAATGTGCGTGTAAAGTATACGGAACGTCTCAACGTAGGAAATACGTCTTAGTTGGCGGCGCATATAATGAGGAAGAGGGTAACCGACTTATCGAGGATGTTCGGGGAGAGACGGTGCGAAGGGGATCGCACGCAGGACGATTAAAGATTCTTTGATGTTCTCCTAAAATGCTCCCGGTGAAAGGCTAACGTGTCCCGAGCAATTTCTGCAGGTGAGGAGGTTCCAGATTCTCGCACGCAGGGGGTCGTACGCTTCATTTAATTGTGGGAATTCGAACTTTACGGGGAAACTTCCGCGCCCGCTTAATAACTTGGGGAATCCTTACGTACGCCTTAATGTTGAGCTAAAACGGGTAAATTGAAATCACGAAGCCGCATCGGCGAGCGGGCTCGAAATAGATCGAGAGAATTGTCAGCGGTTAATTGTTAATAATATTGTTTTTCGATTATTCCTTTGTCGACTGAGGTATTTCCCGTCAAGGGAGTTTTTACGCGACTTCGAGTGAAAAGAAATTTCGTGTTAGTTAAAAAATTGCCTTTGGTTTTGTCTAGAAAAACCAAAGCATGATGAAAATGAAGAAATATCAGAACGCACGAAACATGCAAATAAGTCATACAGAAATACTTAATTGTTCTATAGATTCGTATGAGTTTTTTGAGAAACTTTAAGCTGATATTCCCCGTAGCCGGGTGCAACTCTATATTTTTCGTTCTTCGGTCAATATATTATTAAATAAAGTTATGCCCACTTATAAAAAGCACAGGCCTTGAAACGTCCGCAAAATCCATACGAACTTACCGAACAACCTAATACATCTACACAGTAAAAGATGTTGTGTTAAATTTAACACATTTCACATGTCTCGAATGGTCCATAAAAATTTTCGTGCTAATTTAGAACAAGATGAATATATTGACAAGTAATGCAAATATATCATATAAAAAAACACAAGACTAATATGTTAATCGAACATTGAAGTAAAAAATGTATTATGTTAATATTTACATATATTGAATGTTAACTCAACACAAAATATTGAGATGAAGCGATATGTTAAATTGACACACGGATACGTCAGAAACTTGGCGCGAAAATTTTAACAAGAACCGATTTCAGCACAAGTGCAAAATGCTTTTTACCGTGTAAAGAGATACGTGGATGTTTTATCGCCGATAACTGTGAAATTTAGCTCAACAAAAGTCCAAAGGGTTACGTGGTTACGCAAATCGAGTGAACGACGAACTCGCCACGGATCTCCAAGGTAGTTTCGAGGGTGTCTCGTGCCTAGGCGAATCTAAAAGATGAATAACGTTGCATTGTTGCTGGTTTTGCCATGCCTCGGCTGTATGGGAAGACAAAGGCAGAGGTGGAAATGGTAGATGTAGGAGCAGATAGAATAGGAGGTGCACCCCTTCCAGCCCCC
>NW_014556062.1:1485258-1524942 GCF_001313825.1 Dinoponera quadriceps | reverse complement strand
GGCCGCTCAATGCACTCTCCACCCCCGGAGCTGACCGACGCCGGGCGTCGCGGCGGCCAGCCCCTACACGCCCGTTGCCATAGAAACGCGCTGTCATTAAAGCATCGCCTTATCATAACCGACGCGCGTCCTTTCTCTCTCTCTCCCTCCTCGGCCGCCATCTTTACACCCCCTTGGGCTATCCCGTTGGGGAACCCAGGCTGCTACAACCCACTCTCCGTTTCTCACCGCGTTTTCCTCCCTTCCTCTCCGTCCTTCCGTCTCTCGGCCTCTCTCCTTCTCACCCCCCTCCCCCTCCCCCTCCCCCTGGGTCCCTCTCGCTCGCTCGTTCGCTTCGGCTTTCCCGGCGGCGGGCACGCTGTCCACGTTTCTCGTTCTGTCTTACTTGCTTGCGGGTAGCGGTCGCGTGCGTGATGACGGAGATGGTGGGGTTGGCGGAGGGTGGAAGTTGGACGGCGAATCCTTTCGCCCTTCGGGCGACGTTCTCGCGTTCTCAAACCGCCGGACCGCGAGCTGCATGACTGGTTGGATACATACACCCTAAAATGCATTCGGGTTAAAATGTCTCGAGGAGGAGGAATCTCTCTCTCTCTCTCTCTGACGCGAGGGATTAATGTGCGAGTTGATTTGTCATGACGCAGTTATGAGAAGGCGATTTACGCGTTGATTTATTCGTTTCTACGATCATATGGTAAAAATTAACAATAATATGCTCACATTTCGTAAGAATATAATCATATTACTTGATATTTCTATATAGGGGATTAAGTATACGGTCAATATTGATCGATAACCGCAACTGTCACATTTGACAACGCGTCAAATTCATCGGTCGTATTGATCTTCTCTCGCACGTATGTCTCGCGAACATATTTTACATTTCTTTTATATCGTTTTACAAATCACGGTCATATACCGTGGTGTACACGCAGGTAACCGAGAGTGTCTAATTCAGTCTTGGAGCATTGAACGATATGTGCAACGCTCGGGTCTAAGGGCGGTCGTTCCGTCGAAACTGCGAGGTCGCGCGCGGCGTTGAGCCGGAACCGGAGTGTATTTCTGTGTATCTCATTAATTTTATTCCATATAATACGGGATCCGCGCGCGCACAGAGTGCTCACCCTTGACACGACGGCGCCGCTGATTAATGAAGTCGGCTTGCCATTTCAAAAGTGTATCCCACCCGCGGAATTCGGTTTGACGCGCAGCTTTTCTCAGAGAATCTTTGATTTATCGTTCCAATAACACGCGAATAATCGAAGCCGGCGCGAGACGGTCGCGAACTTTGTGGCGGCATTAGGAATAATTAATTGTCGGCCTGAGAAGCCTTTAGCGCGACGGCTCGAAACACGGAAGCGGGGGAGCCGGTGAGAGGCTTTTTAACGCGAGGCGAGGAATAATCTGTCTCTCGGGAGATTTGATATTTTCGGGTGGGGGTTGGACGGCATAGGGGGAAAAATTGTTTCGCTGCTGTAGCGAAATCGCCGTTGCCACTGCATCTTCGTTGCGACATCGATAAAATTTAGTTGGCGCAACCAAGTTAGCGAATTATTCGTAATTAGAGCGGGAACAGTTTTGTTGCTAGGAGAGAAAATATTCTGCCGAGTGAATCTGTCCTTAAGACACGTTAATTTTCTGTTAGGACAAAATAGCGTTCACCTACGTTTACTAAATTATTCTTACAGCAAAATAATTTGCACACGGAGGAAATATTGCGGTGAAAATTACCACATGTGTAGATTCAGCAAAACAATCCAGCGAATGGGCAGTTGGTACTCTTAACAAATCCTATTGCTGCTCTACATAGTAACTAACGGATTTTAAACAGCATGAAATTTGTTGCGCCAACGAATGATTTTTCTCCGTGTTTATTTATTTACGTTTCAGAGCCGCGCTGCGCGTCTCCTCGCTGCCACGCCGAAACCGCAAAACTGTCAAACTTCAGCGAAACTTTCACCTCGGAATTCTCTACAGGTATCTTCTTCTCATGAAAAATAAAATATTAATAGATTTTGGATAATTAATCTTACGCGTAATTTTGTAACTTTGATTAGCGAGATTGATTAGGAGCAGCTGTTCGGGGCGCTTCTGCGTGTTTTCGTACTCTCGCGGCAAATTTTCCGGACAAATCAGAGAGAGCGATTCTACGTTGCCAAAGCGGAGGACGGACGATCGAACGAAATTTCGCGCGGAACCGCTTCGAGAGTCGTGGGCAGTTTCGACGTCGGCGTTTTCGCAGCGCAAGAGGACTTAAATCGTCGTGAATGATTTCGCGGCAAAATTTCAAAGTGATTACGTAGCCAGATGTCGTCGGCGCGCACAATTCGTGCGCGCCGACGCACACTCGTGTCGGCGACGTGTCGGGACATATTTGTCCACGCGGCGGTCTTACCCTTTATTCTCCACCCTCATCCTTCGCCGTTGTGTGACCCTACCGCCGGGTGACCCATCCCTCCTAACTCTCTCCTCTCCTACGACAGAGAGAGCGGGTCGCGAGTCACGGCCCTCTACGGAATAACGAGTCTCATTAATCCAATTAACCAGTAAATAATGGGATAGCATTTTCGTATTTACGAGAGAATACTTGGCCGGCCTTAATGGAGTTTTGAGCTGACTATCAATATATTCCTGCCGGCGCGAGGGAACAAAGTACGGGTCACTCTCTCACTTAGTTAAACGGGCTTCGGAGCCGGCGAGGTTAGCGTCCCTACTGGCTGGAGGACATCGATCTCGTTTCCTTCTTAGCTGAGGGAATCTGATTTTGAGAAGCACGCCTGGCTATACTCCCCTGTCGCCACGTAGCTACGGAATTTTTGTGGCACGGAAGAAATAACGGTGAACTGGGTAAATAGCGGAGCGTTAAATCGCTACGTCGCTTCGATCTTGTGTGCGCGCGATCAGATTAATAAGTTAAGTGTTTGTTGATTTACGAAAGGTACGGATCGTTTTAATAAGAAACATCATCAAAATCATCATGGCTCCGAAATAATAAAACCAAAATATTTATTATGTATTATTCTGGTGTACGGGAGCCAAGACCGCGGTGTCCGAGCGAAATAAATTATTCGTAACGGCGATAAAATATTTATTTCGCTCGAACAACAGTGGTTTTGGCTTTCGTAGGCCAAGTAATGCCTATTTTTCCTTTTAATGAGCCACACTCGGGAATGAGAGCCGAATGTTTCACAAACGTTTGCATTTAACACGCTCCCTTTTCACACATCCTTTCCTCCTTACCCTTAGGTATATCGTTCGCCGATATGAAAGAGAAATCCACCCTGAGAGGAAGGCAGGCAGCGCGCGCGCGAGTGTAAATTTTTCCCTTTTCCCGCGCGGATTTTTCCTTTTTTCTTTTTTTTATTTTATTTCAACTTTGCAGTACGCAGTCGATTTAGCCCTGAAGTTTACTGATAAAGTCGAACAGCGTTTCGAACGGCGGAGTGTGCGATGCCCGCGCTTAATGAAAATTGTTTACACCCTTAATGGTAATCTTTGAGCAGAATTGCTCCCGTTCGCCCTCCCTGCCGCGTCCGCCCGCGGAAATTCTGGTACGTAGCTGATAGCGAAGTGGTGGAGGGGTGCGTTGCGGAGCGCGCACATTCGGCGCACGTTTCTCCTTTAGATCTGGGGAGCGTTAAGGATATCTATTTGTGTCGCCCGCTAGGTGGAAGCAATAGAAATTACAGCGGACCACGTTCTGGGTTGGCTCATGATTTGCATATTCGTTTGAAACAATATCCTCGGGTGAGCGCGGCGGTAGGTCGTTTTAACGCGGCAGGGGCGCCGGCACAGTGGAGGGAGAATTTGTCGCCTTCTATGGTGACAGAGGGGGACGAGGAGGTGGAGAAACGGGATAGAGGAAGAGACACCGGTGGTGAGGGGGCAGCGGGGGCAAGGTGTGCGGCGGCGGTGTTCGACTGTTTCAATTAAAATAAGCATACGCCGCCAGCGAGCCAATACCCGACCACCGTTTCCTTCTCCCTCTTTCTCTCTTTCTCTCCCTGCCACCTCTGTCTTTCTTCCTCTCCTCCCCCAACCACCCGCCGACATTCACCTTCTCCCTCTTGAAAAGATCGAAAAAAGTTATCCCTCGTCCGGGTGTATTACTCAGCGTCGTCGAGATCTGAATGCGAAAGCAATCGCTGAAGCTTGATGGCATTAATGTGTATGTTTTCTTCGCGATCGATCACAGCATGATTTATTGGAAGATATGAAATATGAAAATGATGAAAAATGTCGTTTCGTTCGGAGTTATTATTTTGAGGCGTGATTTTTCGAGTTATCTCGTGATTATATTCTACATGGAAAAGATATCGTAGTAAAACCACAAAATTACTACAAAATTTTGTATTGTTGAATCACACCGGAATTATAACTGAAATTATGAAATTATGATGTATGTTGTAATCTTTAATGATGTATTTCAATGTACACATCATTACAGATTACAACACACATAATAATTTCAGTTATAATTCCGGTACGGTCAACACTATAAATTTTGTAATAATTCTCACTACAGCATCTTCTCCGTGTACAATTAAATCCAAATCGTGAATAAGTGTTAAAGTTGATTTAAAAAATCAGTTTAGAGAGATAAGTGGTAAGGATCTTAATAAAAAAGGTCGGCTTTCTTTGAATTCAAGATATATTTAAAATGATCGTCCCTCGAAACGAAAAGGGGAAATGAGATAGTGAGATAACGGTAGCTCGGCTAATATTTTCAGACGCCCGTTTCTCCACCGTCTATTCTCGATGCTTACTTCTGCGCATCCTTTCCCGGGAACGTGTACATATAAGATACTTTAAATGGGAAATCGAAACGCTTCGCAGATAACTCTCCTCGGGTGAGAATGTATTCAAAATGGCTGCCGGCGTGGGTAGGAGCGTTATGGATAGGAAGGAGACGACGGTAAATCCCCTATGATGATACGAAACATATTCTACCTTTAAGAACCCGAAGGCCGCTCCCCCTCGTCGGCTATAAAATAAAGTTCACCGTTTTCATCCCTCCCCGGCTTCCCGAAGCTTAATCGAAGCTGGCGAATGGAAATACCTCTTTTTTTCCTTCTTTCATATTATAAGTAGACGATTGAATTAGTCCTGATCTATATTTATCTATATTTATCTGCTATTAAATATTTCATAATTTACATAGCGTCATAATTCGGGAAGCTCGTGTGAATAAAGCGCGGAATCCCAAGAGAAGTTCTTTATATGGAAATGGCACGTATCTTTCTGCTTATCTTCCGATTTATTTGCCGTGTAAAGATAATTAACTCGAAACAAATTGTGTCGGAAGAAACAATGATAGCATGAATACACGCGATGGAATTAAAACAATCGAATTAAATCGGATTAAAACAATTGTTTTCGTCTTCTGACACGTGCGAAAAGCCGAGTAACTTTCGGATAAACAACATACGTAGGTAAGCAATTATAACAATTGGATACAAATTAAATAACAAAATAAATAGTATAACGACGAGATTGAATTGAATTTTGCGCGTCGAAAGTCGCGCGGCTTTTCGGACGACACACACGTACTTACCGACAATATTCTGCGTCACGGCGTCGTTGACGTCATCGTTAGTACGGCGGTTAGTCGGTGTCGCATTCGATTTCTGCAGATTGATAAGCACGTTCGAAAAATACTTCCGTCGCTTGGCGAACACGTTTATCACGCTGAGATCATCGGGAGCATCGAGAGCACTTTGAGGAGTAATAGGCTGAGTAAATGTGACTACAACATATCGCTTCTATTATAGCCTCGATTTCTTTGCTACCTAACCTAAGTTCTGTACCGAGCGTCGTTTTCATGATTCTTCGAAGCCGAGCGTAATCTTTATATGTTATAATTAAATATTGGAATTAGGAAAATCGTTTTCTCTCTCGGGACTGACAGAGAAAAGGCAGCTTTCAATGTAGTATCGAAGGATCAGGTCCGAGCGACCATCTCTCCGCAGGTAAATTTACAGACTCGCGATACTCCAATAAATTCTAATAACAAATAATGAATAATGCAAATAATGCAAATAATGCAAATAAATTATTTGTATATTTATTTAAATAAATTACTCAAATAAATATAATTATTTCACGACTTTCGAATAAAAGTGCTTTATTCATGGATTTATTTATTATTTCACATAAAATTTGTCCAGATTTGAGAACTATCATAATTATATCGCTTTTATTACATTCGATTTTGCATTTTTGCTACTTAACTCTGACCTCCGTATTGACTATCTATTCATCCATTCATTCTCGACTCTTCGAAACTGATCGCAGCCTTCATGTGCTATAACTGATTAGGAATATTATTTTCTGTTTCAGATTTAACAAAAGGGAAGGCACCTGTATTTCCGATGGATACACGGATGCAGTACCAGAGGATCCGGCTCGGGCAACCAAGAGTCCCTCCGCGGGTAAATTTACAAGTTCATACTTCAAAACTTAATTTTACATAGTTGTAATAATCTCTATTTTTAAAGTCTTGATAATTAGTACCTCTACATATATTCAAATACCAAAGACACTATCGGAACGCGAGTCGAACTCGCGACTAAAAACTTCGAGACTAAATATTACGACATAGTATGAAATATTAATATTATAACATAACAATATTATAACATCTATGTCTATCTAGAATACATTTGATGATTAAATTAATGATAAAGTAGGAGCCCGAATTAAGATACGGTATGTTGAAGATGTCGCGCGTTTTTGAATATAACACATTCGTACATACGCGACTTACTCCCGTCCACACAGTTTTTCACTCGGTAGTAAACACATCGGGCGGCGCGCTATTTTCTCATTTCTATAAATTCATTAAAACGTGCGTGAAACTAATTGTTATATTTCGCGAGCGCATTTATAATGCTGAGGTAATCATTAACAGTAGGAGCGTCCTAAAACTTAAGTGGTGACTACGACATTTTATTTTCCTTAAAATCAAATAAACGAATGAATAAAATGTACGAATGAAGTTCGTACTCGTACTACTTAATCTAACCTAACTTAGCTTCCATATCGAATATATCTCTTTATTTTTTATTAGTCAAAACCGAGAGTAATTCTTGTATTACTGTAACTAATTAGGAAAATTATTTTCTGTTTCAGATTTGATAGAGCTACTGGCCGTCGTGACATCACAACGTCATTATGATATCAACAAAATCTTACTTTCTCTATGCCCGAGTCGAAATATATGAATATATAAGTTCCGCAAGTGCTGATTTATATCCCTAATAATATTCCTTGGGTTGCAAGACTTTTTTTTAATTTGTCGACAGTTTTTTTTTTTTACATCTGTTTAGTCTTGTCATTGAATCAAATTTAAAAATAAAGATTGAAGGTATGTATAGTATTGACACAATCAAAAATTCAATAATTCTAAAGCATCAAAGAGGATAGTGGGACAATATGTATGTTCTTATTTTATTAGACTCCCCACTTTTTTTTTTCATTTAGACGAGTAATGAACGAGTTAACCTAGAATAAAAATTTCGACTTGGGTAGTAACAATTATATTTGTCATATTTATATTATGTTTTCATTTTTAGGTATTTTTTCATTGCGCAACTATAATTTATTATGTCAGAAGTTTATTATATGTACTCTATTTTTATGCAAATGCTCCGATCTTATTGAAATGTTTTGATACTATCGAAATACTCTGATTTTACGCACGGAGAAAAAATTAGATAGTCTTAAATTAAGGTTAGATATTCTCATATATAAACAAGAGTATTATAATCTTAGAAGATTTTTAGTCTTGATTTGATTGAATTTGTATCGACGCAAGTATTATTTGAACTCAATTCAAGACTAAAATTCTCCCAAGAATATCTGTCTTGATTTAAAACTAATTTCTTTTTCTGCGCACGAACATTTTGAAATATAAAATCAAGACGCGTAATTGAAAGGGCCCGAGGAACGTAACGCACATATAGATCGCGCATATCTTCCTCGATCGTCCCGATACGCGAGAGCGAAACGTTTTTTTCCTTTGCGGTGTTACTCTCCTCGTTCGCTTTTAGCGCCTCGCAGTAATGGTAGCCATCGTTGAGCCGCGTAAAGGATAATCCTCGATAACGATGTCGTACATCTCGAAAACGGCGTCAAGGGGTGAATCGATATATACAACGTATATATTACATAAGGGTGACCATTCGTTTCATATTTGCTCTTGTTAGACGTCGGCATTGGCGCGAACGAGACGGACGTAACGCGCGAACCAGCACCGTCGTTGAGTACGTGTTAAGCCGGCGTTACCGCGAGAGAGAGAGAGAGAGAGAGATCAAAAACGCGTTCATTTATCCAGAAAATAATCCCGAGATAGGATCTCCTCGTAGTCACGTCTGTAAACGACGACGAGATAGTGTCATTTTAGGGTTGACGAGAGAGGGAAAACGTGGGGAGATGGGGGTTGACGGTCTCCGCACACTCGGAGATTAAAGATTATTTACGAGATGACGATAACGTTTTTGACGATAACATCTAACGATCGACCTCGAAAGGGGAGATCCGCCAACCGTTTTCACGACAGACTACGCGAGAAATGCTGCTCGTCATGATGCATTCATTTGTCTATCGGCTGGTGCCTCTGACAGGCGCGCCCGGGATGCTGGGCGGAACGTTACAACCACCACCGAGACGGAGATAGTTATTAATTGTCACAACTACAGCGCGCTCGTTGCAAGAAACGTGTCCCTTATGCCTGGTTTCACCGACGTCGGTTAACTTCGGCCGTAGTTCAAGTCGCTCTTTATCTTTTTCTGATTCCGCTTTCGCAAAAAGAGACGACCGGTCGAACCGAGGTCAAATTTCACCGACGCAGAGTCCTCGTTAAGCGTTAATTTTATCGAAACCGCAAATCAACATTCGCAAATTTCCGTTGCGAAAGCAATACCCGGTCGTATCATCGTAGTTTCTCACCTCGAAATATAAAAATTCCGCCTCACGTTTCTCTCAAATGTCATTTATTTCCGAAATGAATCTATTTAATAAGGCCATAAAGAGGGGAGTACAGATTATCTAGCGCTCAATTCGGCATTATTCAAACAAGCGTTATTTTGCGTTTGATGGCACTAAATAATCTATACTAAGAGAAAATCGCTCACACAACGCGAGTTATTAATAACTCGACGTAGAAGCGAAGGCCACGCGTCCGTTTAAGCTCGACTTGGATTTCGCATTGATTTCCGCTAACGCACGTAGACGGTTCCCTGATACCTCGGGTATACCAATGCCCATTAATCGGCGGATCGCTAAATAAGTAATGCACACTCGCGTACTTGCATGTAGCGCAATGTACCGTCCCTCCCGGTGAGATTCCTGCAACTCGCAGTCTCCGCGGGCTCGAGCGAGGCTGCGGGAGGGGTTGGTCATGAAGCGAGGGTAGGCGCCGCGAAGGGCCGATGATACACCGAGAAATGGTCGAAGGCCGCTCCTCCGCCGCCGGGAGCGCGCGAGGGATGTTGTTATTTACGGTATTTAGATAACCGGCTTACGTAGGACCTCTCACACCCTTTTTCTGCCTCCCCTCCCCTGGTTGGCCATGATCCCGCGGCCGAGATAGCGCCGACGGTGTCACCGACGTAGCCGGCGCAACCTGCGCGAACGTCGTCGAGCGAGGATCCGCGCGCATTCGACTTGTAGATTATTATAACGAGCATCGCGTCGCATTAGCATACGTATCTGTTCTCCCGGGAAACCCACGGGCGGCTACCGCTGCTGCTGACGCAGTATTATACCGGAGAATTACTCCTCCTACTCTCTCTCAGACACACATACACCCTGCTACCCTCTTCGACCTCGATGCACCCTTCCGTCCGTTCGCCGCACCGCTTCTGTCTATTCGGTCGTTCGGCCTGTCACCTATGAGCATCTCACACGCACATGGCTCGGATTTCTCGGATTCGCATGGACCGTGGAATAATCGCGATTTGATCGCCGCGGAAGATGCTCGCTCGCGATGGAATCTAATCTCGTCCGATAAATCGCGCGACGAACGTCGGTCAACGTGTCGAGTATCGTTGTATCGTATGTATATATATTGGGAACCTCGTAAAAAAGTGTTAGGATCAAGTAAACGGAGTTATCTATTTCTCGACCTTTTCAATCAAATGCTTACTTTTATCAATTTATACCTCCAGCTTTTATCAATTTATAATTCTAGCTGGATTATATAAGAACTAAAATATTTGCTCGTCCGTTCCGGTTTCTCGGTGCATGTTGAAGTTAAATACAAATTTAGGACTGGTTTTAACACAAAATTTTTTACTACATGAAAGAATATTTATTACAATCATGTAATAATTCTTTTTCATTGAAGGACCTAGCGCTTTTAAATTTCGACTTTCTTGTCCGCTAAATATTTTCTAAACATAAATTAATAATATTATTAATACTTATTATCGCAATTGTTTTAACACATACAAGTAAATGACTCCACTTATATGAAGGAAATATCATATTGTGTACAGTTAATTCTATTTCTACTTGCAGTAAATATTGATCAAGAAATATTGGAAATAACTATTTTATTTGGGTCAAGGAAATATTACTTGAACGTTAACACTTTTTTCCCTCAGCGTTAAAAATGGGGATTAAGCACTAATCTAGACGCTAATGATTGAATGTAATTAAAAGTCGCTCGAGAGGTCGATAGTAAAATTCCGCGGAATTGTTAAAAGTAATACAGAGAGGCAGGCTGAGATTTAAAATTCTATTAGCATCGTAACAGAATATAATTGTAAAATACGTTGTATTTTCCCGATTTAGATTTTCCCTCTGTGTGCATGCGTGCCTGTACGTGTATGCAATAAGAAGGTAATTTTACCGTTGCATTGTTTTAGCCTGGTTCGCTTCAATCCCACGTGCGCGCGCGCGCTTTTACGTAACCGTGTAGCAAGCGCGACCGAGGAGAATACTAAAGCTTAACGATAACAAGTGGCGGAAATCAGTGTGAGAGTCGGATTTCGGGAAACGGCAGATTTTAGTTGATATTATCTGATCCCGCGGACTGACATCGGCAGAGGGGGAAGGATACGTCGTTCTGCTCTAACTTCATGGTCGGTCGCGCGTATCTTCCGGGAAGAGCAGATCCGACCGTATCTTCGTTATTTCTCGCGTGCTCGAAATAGATTCCGGCGGATCACGATGACGAGTCTCTCGATATCGTCGAGAGCGCGTCGTCGTCGTCATCGCCGCGAAGAAATTGCGAATCGAAATTGTCGCGTCTGCGAATCGTCTCTCGTCATACCGAAAATAACGGTCGGAACGCCCCCGGGCGAATCTGACGGAGCAAATCGAGCACATATATCGGAAGGAAGACGTCGTGCACGCACAGACACAACGCATTCTCTTTGTTCTCTCCTCGCGTGTTACTCTTTTGTTCATCCGTGAGCCCCGATAGCGATTGTCGAACGAAGGAACGATCCCGAGCGGCGGGGCGCTCCAGCATGCTCGGCGGAGCGACTCGGTGATCCGATAAACGGATAGATATCCGTCCGTCTGCCTAACCGGTACCACTATAATTAAGCGCTGACCTCCCGACGCTGACCCGCCGGCAATTTTAGTAAGCGTACGATACGAAACACGGGCGATCATAATAATCGCGGGCAAATCTTTCGACTTGTCAATCAGCCGACTGACACACGATGGTGGGTTGTTGCCCACCACCGTGGGTTCTGCCCCGGGTTTGCGTGTCTTCGGACGCGGCGTTGCACGCTAGCCTTCTCGCGAATGCTCAACCATTAGCCGTGCTTTTCTTACTTCCTCGTTCGAGTCCCCGCCGCCGCCTCTCGAGTCCGCCGTCCTATCGTTGCATCCTTTCGCCGTGTGCACTCTCGGTATTTACGGTAACACCCGCGGTGTACACCGCACGGACGTCGTCCGGGCGCGATCCAACGACGAGCAGGTGGTTATACCTTCGCGCGGCTAGTTTGATCTTTACGCGAGAGCGGATCCGAGAGGTCCGGCAGGCAAATCCGGTGGAAATCACTCGGATCTACGGGAGGTCGCGCGTTTAAAATAACTTCCAAATCCTAAAATCTGCAGGCTGGTAATTTTTCTCGAAGATATAAACACTCATGAACTGAAGTTGTACCGTAATCTAGCTCGGCTAGGACATGCTTATGATATCGAAACAATTTTAAGGGGTTACGGGAAATGTAAAAAACAACACACAAACGATACCATTACAGTCGCACATCGATGCCAGAACTTTATTCGAGTAAAATGATATTTGTTATTAAATTATGTTGTTTATATTAAACAAACAAATAAACACGTATCCTAAATCCGAAGAAATCTTTTTTCCGTTGTTGTCACAATAGTTGTTATAGAGGAACACAAATTATTTCGCGCGTCGTACTGAACGAATATAAAGAGAATAGATATGAAGGTAATATAATATATACAATATAAAGATTTATCGTCGGTCTGATAATAAATCTTGGATTATTAAGAATATTAATTTAATTAAATTGAGCGCGCGGAATGTGCGTCGCACAGAAAGTTTTCTCTCTTGATTATTCTATTTCTCCTTTCCGTCTCTTTCATGTGAGATCTTTTTGTGTTCCGACGCTCCCGGCACAAAGTGTACAAAGTGTCCGGCGCGTGATTCAGAGCTAGCAAATATCGCTTCGATTCCGTTACGGTCTTTTGGAAAATTGGTGATTCGTCGAAATGGTTCGTGGGTGAAATCACAATTATCGGATCGTGGCACGACACAGATTCACATACGGTTACAATGGGATACTCGAGTGGGATACAATGTGTATGAGCTTTATTGTCCCCTTGAAAGCATCGGTCAGTTCGGTCCATCTGCTGACGCAGCGATAGTTGCTACACGTACTACTGTAGTCATCAGTTGCATCCATTTCGACGAATTCCCAGTAAACGCACATCTGATATCGCCATTCGTCCAAAAACTTCTTGCGACGCAGCGCGATTCGATAAATCGATATTGCTCGAGGCGTATTTGTTTAAAACACTGTAAACTTATTAAAAGAAATTCCGGATCAGTCAAAACAATTAATTCTATAATTCGCGATTTACAATAAGAGACAAGAAAGAAATTTTATCGAAAATTGTATTGTCTTCTTCGAATTGACATAATTGCAACTTACGCTGATAGTTTGCATCGATGGCGATAGACGGGCGCGAAATCTTCGCGCGATCGCGGAAGTCAATCAGCCTCCGGGGGAGGATCATTAAATTGCGAATGCAAATCTCGTGAATAGTAAAGCCTGACGCGCGAGGGTGCGCCAAGTGGGCGCTAATATGCGCCAGATCCATTAATCATAACCCGGGGGATCCTGTGCGAGCTAGAACGTCATCCGTGCGTGTGCGAAAATGGTCACGTCGCAGTCGTCGTGCGCGCGTATGCGTGTGCATGTGTGCAGTCTAAAACTGAAACAGGTTAACGTTAGACACTCCCCGCTGCACGTTGGGGAGCATTCAGCATTGTTCGTGGCGCCGGGCTACCCTAAATATTAACAATGAGCGAACAGGGGTCAGTACAACCCTCGAAAACTTTCTCTAATTCCTCACCCCACCTCCTTCTTGTCGCCCGATTTCGCGCACCCTCCTTGCCATCGTCCCTTCGCCCACAGCCTGAACTTTTCGCTTGTAGCGCGCCCGAATCGCGGAGTGCGTTACGGGAATATCCGTGCACGGGCTAGCAAATTACAAGGACGTGAATTATTCGCGCTTTAATCGTTCACCCTCCGAGAATATCTCTCCGCGGATCCCGAATCGAAATTTCGACACTCCTTCTAACGTTCTTAAGGATAGTTCGGGCTCATAGCAGACCTGGGCAAATTTTATTTAAAATAACAAATAATAAACTCCTTTACATACAATACATCCTTTCTGCAAACCTGCCTTCCCTGTCGAGAATATCGTTTGCGCGTGCGAGCGTGAATAAGTACTTTCGCGAAACATATTTAATTCTATACGCGTAATAAGCTTTTTCCTACGATCAACGAGTGATTTCGATGCACGCGGTTTCCACGAACGCGTAGAGCTGCATTTGGTAGAGAGCGCGATGCAAACCGCTCGAATAAAGTGAACAAGTGGACAGCCGTCGTTAGGTGAGCGCTTAGACCGTGGCAATATGAAAGGCGACATCCCTAAATGGACCAGTTGTGAAGGCAATATGTACCGCTCACGTGGTGGCACGCGATTGCGCTCACAATGTGTCGCCATATACGGTGGTATACACGTGTTCTGGCCAGTGGTTCTTCTCCTTCCGCTCCGTCGCTACCTTTTCCGGCTGTCGTGGATACCGCATTCCTTATGCGATACCACGCCGATGAGTCTCTCTGTTCGCGCAGAGAAGTTTTACCTGTCTTCGACCGGTAAAGAGAGAAAGAGAGGGAAAGAGAAAAATATATACCGCACCGACGATAAACTATCGCCTGTCTTTCTCGCTGATGTTATTCTGTCATATTGACGTGCTGTAACTAGCAGAAATACTTTCAGCAGACACGATTCCCCGAGTCGAACACTTGACCCTGTGTTCGATCTTTAATTCTAAAACACAGTAGGAGCTTAGATAGCAAAACAGTTTAGATAGCAATTTTAATTCTAATAATATAATTTACTCCTACGTTGAACCCGATAATGTCTTAAATTTTCGTTTTCGCTCCTAGTATCAAAATAGATTGTCCAAGGTAGTATTAAAATTAAATCTGTAGAATTAAGGGTTCAAGAAAGGGAAGTTGATGTCAGTACGTCAAGATAGATTTTTATTAATTTATACCGAAAGAAAATATCTAAATGGTAAAAAATATTTATTTCATGACTAATAACACATTTATTTGAATAGAATAAACGATTGCTTTCATGAAAAATTACAAATTTAAGGAAATATATGTTTTTTTTTTCATTCGAAAATCATGTTTTTTTCATTGTAAAAGTATGTATATTAATGTAAATAGGTGTGTTATCAATATCCACCGAATAAATAAATCTTTTTCCCCTCAGTATACAGGTCACTTAAGTAGGTGCAAGTTATCCTTAAAAGAAGGACGCCAAAATGACGATAAAAATTTCGATTGGGATTAGTTACGCGTTATTAACATTTTACGCAACGGTTCGATTATTGCATCGCCCGGGAGAGTAACAGTGTGCAAAGCGCATTTGATAATAACTGAAACGTCCTGCGAATGATATACGTCATGTACAGATATATACGTTTCTGTGTGAATATGCGGTATTTGCATTATAATACCGCGCCACTGTATGCATTACGTTACGCCGTTCGTGCGTTCTTTATACACGTACCGCGATCAATTACACAGATATTGTAATCGCTTCCTGATCGGACCAAACGCAGAGACGACCAAACGCAAATGCAAATGCATACTGTGGATGTCGCGCTGTTGATAATATTAATGAAACAACTTATTTGTTCCGCCATCGCTCCGTTATACACAGGATATCCCGCGGCGTTAATTTCAGCGGTAGATACCTCGACGAATTTAGAGTCAATTCTTCATTCATAAAAATGTCGAGAGAATTTATTACGCCTGCATTTCACAAATCAGTTATTATCGAGAGATATTAGTATATGATAACATTTTTAATATTTTCGTAAATTTGATTTCTCTCTCTCTCTCTCTCTCTCTCTCTTTCTCTCTCTCTCCCCGATACACGATTACACGATAAAACGGAAGAGAGAAAGAGAGAGAGAGAGAGAGAGAGAGAGACACTCGTTTCTCGCCGGGCGGAGGAGAGCAGCAGCTGTGTCGCCGCGACGAAACAATCGTAATAGAATTGTCAAAATGTACTCGCGCGTTATTTTATGAGTGTGAATCGATGTGAATCGCGGCGAGCGCGATGGGGAAGGACTTCTTTAGCGAGAGGCGCAGCAACGGATCCGTGGAGAATCGTATCCCCGGAGAATTACCGGGGTATTATATCGGGCCGGCGGGACGGCGAGAGATAGGGGTCTGGTGCAAATGGAGTAGCCCGGCAGAATATGCTAGTGTCACGAGGATGCTTACTAATACCTCGGATTATACAGAGATATCTCCGCGGTATATCTTATTCGCGCGATCGCCCCGCTACGTACGCGCATGTAACACGTGTACGGCCGCGTCTTCGCGAAATTACCATATCGCGATGGAGGGCACGTCGGGTTATCAACATTATTTCTCGCGCGAGAAAAATGCGGCGAGGCGCGCGCATTACACATCGCCGATTACACAGAGCGGTTAATGCCGGGGCGCTCGCGGATCTGTATGAAGTCGCGAGACCCGAGATTTATTCCCCGTACGTCGCCGCGCGTGTCTCGCTCATTATCTGATCAAATCGTGGAACGTTATCTCGGAGGTTGTGCATCACGTGTATATACGCGATTTTCACGATTACATTCACCCTCTTCTGCGGAAGAGTCAGTATCGTCCTTTTTGTCGAACGTTCGACGGATTTGCCGCGGGAATTGGCACAAGTGTGATTTCATTCACGATGAAACGCGTGTAATCTGGCATTTCCTTCACATAAATAGGCATTTACTTGTACGTGTTAAAACAATCGCGACAAGTGTTAAATTCGTAATATTGAGAAAATATCAGAATTTACTTGCGGAATGCATCAGCTGTATAGAAAAATCTGAATTTAAAACCACCAGGTTTTTTCTCAACGGGGACAAACCCGTGTTATATAATTCCAATATAAATACTCTCAAACTTCGAACTATTTTACACTCGTATTCAGTAATTAATTCACAAATTAAGGAATTCGCGCGTTCAAGTAAATATTTACCACAAGCTACTGAAATATAGTTAAATTGATCAAAACACCACTTGATGTAAGAGGCTGAAGAACAGATAATTACTTGATTTTAGGCACTTCTTTCCGTGTACGACGTGCGATGGGTCGTAGAATGAAAGAGGGGCCGGTCGAGTGCGCTTTATTACGTTGACTGATCTGAGAGGCGTCGCGACATTTTCACGATACGATTGGATCGGCCGATTTCGCTCGGTGGACGAGTACGTCGCGCCGTGTAGCGCGACGTCGGGGACAGAAAGAGAGAGAGAGAGAGAGGTCGGATTGTAGATGGTAGATGGGGTTACGGGGTTGCCAGATCGCGTAATGAAATATGCGTGACGAGAGGTCCCACGAGCCCCGGGCTCGCTCTACTATTACTCAGTTCAGCTCAGCCCGGCGCGGTTCAGTTCTGCTCTCGGGAAGGGTGGCACGTTATATTATTCAATTATGTCATTCGAGTTATACGCACGGGGCTCGCGACGAAGGTGCGACGGAGACAGAGGGTTGGGACACAGATCGAACGAACGAGAAGAGAGACAGGAAGCGGCGTCCCTCAGCTTACCTTCTCTCTTGTCTTCCAGGCGAGGCGACAACGAGGCGTATTCGTGAATAAATGCGCCGCTCTCGAGGGCGCGCGCAGCCATTATGAAATTGTAGTTACTCGATTAATTTCACCCCGGGCGCGAATTATCATAAGATAATAGGCTCGCCTCCCCCCTTAGTTTCGCCCGCTCTCGCGCCCGGGCCCGAGTTAGCGGTTCAATGAAATGTTTTATTGCCAATTACGGCGCTCCATCGCCTTCCACCGTTGAAAGCACTTTGCTAATTATTCCGCATGGACAGGCGGTTCCTTAACTTATGTAAAAGATTTTAATTGCAATCAAAGCGAGTGCCGCCCGACCGCATTTTGATAATGCGCCGGACGGCGATAACACGGCGAAGAACGCGTCTCGAGAGCCGACCACTTCATGTTGCAGTTATAGAGTTTTATAGGAAATGTTTTCCTTTGTCCCGAGATGAAGTTTAATTATGCTCGGCATCGCTAATGGCATCGTAGTCGGAGATATCATGGTCGTTAATGTGAAAAAGATTCGGTCGGGTTTACGACGACGGATTTTACATCGACGGATTTTACATCGACGTGCGATCGGCCGAGGAGGAGAGGCAGTGTGCCGGCCAAAGGCAAAGATAATAAATCAGTGCGGAAGATTTCCCGTGCCCGATGACAAACACAATAAGTCCCAATTTCGGTCATTTATATACGCTACGCCCGGGATAATATGACGAAGGATCCTTTGTGCACACACAAGGGGTACCACGCCGGGAATACGGCGGACGCGAGTGACGTCACTTACAAGGACATAAATCAAAGCGACGAACGAAAGTCCCGGATACGGCAGCGATGTTCCCCCGGGGAACCCGGCTAGCTGAAGTCCTCTTTTGACTCACTAAGGCGAATTCGTCCGCACTTTCCACCCGAGGCGTGCACCAATTTCAAATACATGCGGGAGTACGTGCGAGTTAAACCGCGCGGCGTGTATGTGTGGATAAAGTTCCGGATTGTCGGTTATTTTCACGATCCATTTCTCGTACGTACGCGTGAACTCGCGTAAGGGTAAAAACTATTCGCCTCGTTGTAGAAGGTATCTCGTAATAGTTGTAGTTATCGTCCTCTCTATCTTGTACGCTGAGAGCAAAAATATTCGACAAAGCTCCCTACTGACGAGGTAAGCATGAAATATCTAATCAAATAGCGAACCCAAATGTAATAACAGATAAAAGAAGAAGTATGCTTTTGGAACTGAAATGCGATAAATTACGAAATCAAATAAGTTGATGTGAAATAATATAGGCGATTACGAATATTGTACAAGGAATTCGGGCGATAGCAGATGAAGTAGAGCGATTAATAGAATTGATCTCTTGATCTAATATTTATTTGGTAAATATAATTTCCTTCAGTATACATTCGTCTTCCTCGATGTGTCTTTACTACTCGCGCGATTCTTTAATTATTCGACGGGTTAGATATCGCGGGAAAAGTGGCAGAATAACCGATATCCGATCATTTATTGAATACGTTGACAATCGTTATGGACAACGTAGTGAAAATTAAATGAAATCTCTCATTCGTGCACGAGTCCCGCGAAATATATAAGAATAAAATCAACGACTGAAAGCGGCAGTTCGTTCCGATCAGTTGGCACGAGTCACGATCGTTCACCCCCCAAATACGACGGGCACGCGTTTGCTACGTTTCCGCCGAAAACGCGGATATTAGAGACAGCCTCGTCGGCAGTTTCCGGATAACGTCAACTTCTGGATCATTGATCTCACCAATCGTTTTTCATCCTGTACACTGGCATCCCTCGATGTTCCGGCAGTTTACGTGATCTTTTAATTATTCGACGGGGTATCGCTACATCTTTATATATCGGGAAACCGGATGAAAATCAATCTGAATGTTTTCTTATTTAATAGCAGTCATGCTTGCGATTAATATTATACCAAATTACAGCTTGGCTCGATCTCACGCGTCGAAAAACGTAGAAAAACTTAGTTATTTTTGTGGACAACAATATCCTTTTTCATTTCAACCACAAAAATAGTCAGGAAAAAACGATCTTTCTAGCAAGTGTTACTATAGTGTCAGCGATAATAACCTTATGTATATGTTGTTACGATTTCGGTGGTTAAAATAAAAAAGGATGATATTGTACTTTTGCCTTAAAAGAAAATATTTTACGTATTTTTGTACATAGAGTTGTTTCTCGCTGAAGTTCTCACGCTCTCGCCTCATCCGCGTATAATTTACGATAATGAATACGTTGTATCCACGATCCGTATCATAGTATTCTATTTCGCTGTTCTTCGGCGCGTCGCGCGTCTCGAGACGAGATGGATTGTTATGAAGATGCGGACGCGGGTTATCATCGGGACGGATCGCCCGACGAGGCGGGGATTAGCCCTTAAGTGAATCGTCAAATCGTTTCTGCCGCCCTTGGATTCGGTGCATGAACACATGTATCGCATGCTGTGCAAACAGATCGCGGGTGCACACCCTCTCTCGTCTCTCAGCCGTGAGCTGCATCTCCTTCTTCTCCTGTGGGACCCCTTTTTATTTTCGCTCCGTCTCTCCCTTTCGCTCCCCCGCGTGCTTTTTGTCATCTCGACTCTCTTTCCGATCCATCGTTTCACCTTCGTCGCTTGCCCGGGGGAGGGGAACCGAACCGTCGCGCTCTGTTTATCCAGCTGCCGTATTTAAATGTCGCTCTAACGCACCGTAAAATTATATGCAAAAATCCCCATAAAATATGTAAGTCCCCTCTAATGCACCGGGAAATTGTCGCGTTATATCGTCGCGCCTATGGGATTATTATATCGCTCGGCGTTGCCATCCCCCACCATCGATCACTGGTAACGAAAAGGGTGCGCCTTTAGGCGAGATGCATTTAATGCATTCTCTTTCTTTGTTTTGTTCCCCGATGACTTCATCTCTTTCTCCTCGCAAAATAAAAAGGCAGGAAATGCAACGAGGCATTTTGCAACGAGCAATAAAAAGAAATTATATACATAATATTTAATTATTTTTATTTATACATAATACTTAATTATATACATAAATATATATACAGAGTGTCGAAAAATTAAACCGACAAATTTTGAAGGGAAATAGAGGACTTCAAAATAAACATTTTTTTGTTAATACTATTTTCCTCTACGACGTTTTGTATATATATATATATATATTTTTTTTTAACGTGAATTAAAATTAAGAGTTGACGTGGTCAATTTTTAATTGCGTGTTTCAATAAATTCGTCACCTTATTATTAGCACGCTTTAAGAAGAGAAAGAGGCAGGATGACTGTGTTCTCTCGCGAACATTTCTTTCTCCGCGTAAATTTGCCACAGAACGCCTCGATAAATGACAGTGGGCGAGATAAGCGATGAGAATTCATAAGTATCTTCATTTGAGTTAACTTGCCGTTGGTAGCTACTAAGCTGACAGAGGGCAGGATGCAAAGCGATTTGTTGGCAGCAGCTAACAGGTTGTCAGGTGTCGATGGGGGGCCTAGTGTCAGCGGGGGTTCCGCTGCCTAGCGGCGGTAAGACCAGCGGCTCTTATTCGCCAGGCCCCCCTGCGATTCCACGCGTCGTCCCTTTTTTCGCTTCTTCGTTTTGGCTTGTGTATCGTCCTCCATTTAAACTGGAGATACATTAGTATGGGAATTTCTATCTTCTTCCCCGTCTCGCGCGCGAAGAATACAGAACTAATGATGGGCGCGATATGTCGCAAATGTAAATGTATTATTATTCAAATACGTGCGCATTTTTAGCATACGGGGTGAAGAAATCTTATAATTATGCAAACATGCAAATGCCTTTAGAGGAAATAAAGTAGTACGTCGTATTTAAAACATAATATATACGACCGGGAGAGGAACGCGATTAGATTCAACGGAATCCATGCTACCGTCGCCGCCGTCGCCGATGACATCAGGGTTTTTTTTTAATTCCATTGTGATTCCAATATAAGAACGATACCGCATGATATATTTATCACCGAATACACCGGATGCAGATCAATATTCATAAGGCAGTTTGGTACGAGTCGCCGTCACGCTCATTGACTATGGCGGCCTGGGCATTATTATTTTAATCAGCTCGTATAATGTCTCTGCAAATTACATAGTGGATACATTTAATGACCGGAAGAACTAACGCGGTGTGTCAGCAACGGATGAGAAATCACTATGCGACCGAAAAGAGCGCTGTTACGCGCGTAGTTTTTGTTCGCGCATTGCGTAATTTACCGTGTAAGCGTTCTCTCGATCTATCCACGTTTCGCGATAGATCATTCGCGCTTTCGGAAATTTCACGGCACATTTCGCGTCTCTCGCGTGTGTTACATTTCGAATTCGATTATTATTACCGTGCGCGCGTAATTTTTGGTTAGTTTCGTTCGGGTTCAAAATTCACTTTATACATGAGTGGTATCCGTTCTATCTTCGTCGTTCGCTCAATCTGTGATAACTTTAACCAGGAGACACGCGCTATGCTCGAGGCATTCGGTCTATTTATTATTTCGTGCGTTCCCTCCCCCTTCTATCTTTACAGGAAAATAATATAGTTCAACGAGAAATATTTTATCGAGAAATTAAGAGAACGTAGACGGCTCTGTCGCAATCGACACGACCGAACGTAAATCACGAATTGCGTGTGGATTTTTCACGGCGATCGACGTCGATGGGACACCATCATTTTTCACAATTTAGGTGAAGTAAGCCTCTCCACGTGCCTCCACGACGACCTACGCTTTTATTAACGTTCGCACACAAAAGCGGCATTTAATTATCGACATATCACTGTCCTTCCGACCTAAGGCGACGCTGTTGGGAATACCAACGCGAAGCGAGCACCTCCCCCTTGTTATTGATTGTTTCCTTGTTTATTGTATATATTAGATTTAATTCGAAGTTCCGGTAGATCAGGTCAGAGGGGAGGCCGAGACGTGGTGGTGTGCGTCGGCGAGGCTGCAATAACTGTCAAACGGTTCCTCGTTTTTAAATCCCTCTTGTAAAGTAAAATGAGACAAGCCCAGCGGCTTCCGTCTCTCTCCCCCCTCCCCACCCCCCTCTCTCGCTCTTCTCTCTCTTCCCCTGTCTCTTTTGTCCGTCTCTCTCTTTCTCCGTTCTCCTCTTTTTTCCTTCTTCCTCTTTCGACTTCTCCATCTTTCGTACCGCTGAGGTCGGTAAAGCCAATCCCGTGCTGAGGGTTGCACGGCGTAGAATCATGGTGCACGAGGGTAAGCGAGAGGGGGGAGGCAGGGAGTCATCCACCCCGATTCTCTCTCGGCGTTCTCTATCTCTGATAACTCACGTCAATACAACGGTACAACCTTCCAAGAGCCGGAGGTGCTCTTGAAGATTTACCGTTTGACAGTTTTATTGGCCGATGTCGATTGGATTTCGAAATCATGTCGTACCTCGTGGGGCACGATTTCTACGCGATGCGGATTCTTGCGCTGGAATTAATATCGGATTGATTTCTCCCTTGGATTTCGCTGTCACGTCGACGGCCGGCTATGCAAATGCGCGACGCGCGAGCGACGAGAAAATGTAGGAGTCATGAATACAAGGATTATTATATGGAAAAAAATAGTGACAACATTTCACGTATTACTTCTTCTTTGTTATATAACTTTCGGTATGTTCGACGGTTCAACGCGATTTTTTAGCAAAGTGCTATCAGCAACAGTATTAAAGTTAAATTATGGAATGAACAAAATGTCAAATTAAATGCGCATGCGCTTAATATTACTAACGTTAACACTTATTAGAATATCATTGCACAGAATATTGCACGGATATATCTCGTGTGTCCTGGATGTAACCTAACTCAACTAGAACCCATAATTATTTCGGGAAATCGGATAGAATCCCAATTAGATCCCAAGATATTTTCTATGCAAGGCATAGAAAACCCATGTTTGGAATGGAAGTCCCAATTGGCGTATCACTGTCGAATAACCTATTTTGGGCACAACTTCGGGTATTCTAATCGGAATCTATGCCGTGTAAATGGACAAATCTGGGAGGATTTCTATGCGGGACGCTACGCTACGAAAAAAATGTCCGCATGAACGAAATTTCGTTCATTCTACCACTTTTTTTTCTCAGTGTAGAAAAGCGCCGTCCGCTTCTCGAGGACACACACACGCACACACACACATACACACACACACACGGCAGTTTTCTTCTGCGCGCCGAGACAGACGTCCGGTTCTGGGTGATTATCGGCGTACTTCGATCTCGAAACTGTCGCTCGCGTACGATTCGACCCGCGAATATACGCCGAATGATAAATAACGACGACGACGTATGTTTGTGGGCTGGTCGGGACAGGCGCGCGCGCACGGTTACGTAGACTTATTTAATAATTTATATTATGCGTGTGCACATAAATCGACCGGGGACCCTTGCGAAGAAAGCCATGATATACGAGCTAATTTGACGTATCGCGAGGCCACCGATCGTACCGTCCATGTACGGCCGAATGACCGACTGTAAATTACTGGCGCGTCAGCGTAAAAACATCGAGAGCCCTGACTCCCTTGACGGACGTGAACGTTCATCGGCGTCGAAGCCTCATCGACGCTCGAATCCCCATTAGCTGCCGTTCAATATAAACGTTAAATCGACTTTTCGTGCTGTACATAATCCAGCGGCGCTCTCTCGTAAGTTCGGCAAACATCTCGGTGCGGCGTGGTTTTTCGGAAATTTTACATGTCGCGCGGCGACGCTGTAAACGCTGTAAACGCCCACGTACAACCCTACTTCGGGGCACGTTCAAGCCCGAGGAACGTGGACACGTTAACGTTGTTGGTAAGATTCGAATTTTATGGACGGTTTTATCGGTGGTCTGTTGCGTGCGTCGCACGCTCGAGTAAAACAACGGAAGCGCAACGGTGACCGAGATTAATTGCGAAGCGGCTTCTAAATTCGGCAGAAAAGGCGAAAATTGACGTGTATATATTCTATTGACGTGTGTATATATATATATATATATATATCGCCGAGGATGCACTACGGGCCGCGCACATTCTACCATAATGTTTTTGCTCGTCCATCAGATGGACCACCGCGGAGATGAAGTCGTCCTTCCTCGTTTAACCCGGCATTTCTCGTGCGCGCGCGCACGCGCTCGCTCCACCGCGGCGATTTGTTTAGTCTCTTTCGCACAATTCTAACGCGTTGCTTTCAGCAGAATCCAGGCCGCTATAGAAAGAAACCGTGTGACGACGAGGCTTCCGTCAAAGCCGGACCTGAAATCGCTCGATCGCGAGTCGTCGGAATCGCAATAAAATCGACGGGCTGGCCGGACGAAAGGTAACGAAACGCCGAAATTTTATACCAACGGCAATCGCAATCGGAGGAGATTCATTACACTGCGACTTTCGTTAAAATTTCTCGCCCTCGGCGAGAATCGATTCACCGCGTACGTAAAATGCTGTGTCATGCTCCGTTCTGTTGAACTTAATATTAGATTTGTCATTTTATTGATCGATTATTGAATCCAAAAGCCTGCGCAGAAAAAAATAGTTTTAAATCAATGATAGATATTCTCATATATAAGCAAGAATATTATAATATTTTTAGAAGATTTTTAGTCGTTGATTTGAAACTGATTTCTTTCCGTTATTTAAGTTCAAATTTGTTCTTTGATTTTTACTTATTTTATACTTATTAATTATTAGATTTGTTGTTTGGAAGTAAAACGTGGTAATTAAATTGTAATGAAATTTCACAATATTGCATTAATTGAGGCTTCCAACGTAATACTCATGGAGGACTTTGTTCCAGCGCGACAATAAAAGAAGCATTTATCTATTTACCTATTTGATGAAACGCGAATAATTGCAGTTTCAGGCTCAGATCTCTTTTGCAACTTGTGATACGGTGCGTTATCGTGCGCGAACAATGGCTTGCAGCGAGCAATAAAATACACGCTGCGCGCGGGAGATCTCGATTTGCACGCGGTTGAAAGGAAGCGAATGCGAAGTGTATACCTACGTATTGCAAATTTACACGCGCGCGAGAACCCGCAACATTCGGTGGCGCGATAAAACCCGTAGCTCGAGCGCCGCCTCGTCGCCGCGCGTACGCCCAGATAGATTCATAATTGAACGGCACGCAACATTTTAGCCGCGAAATTTATGCCGCGCTCCGGCGGACGGCGGCGGCGGCGGTAGTAAAAACTTTAGGGCCCGGTAGATTATGCCTTTCAACAATGACCGTTTTCGCGAGGACGATTCGAATGCCCGGGCAGGAAAACGACGCGATTTCCACTCGGCCGCGAGAGCCGGCGCGTCGAGCCGGGAATGGCAGGACGAGGGCCGAAAGAACCACCCACGGAGCGGTCGTAGGAACGGGTGAAGATTTCTCTTGATCATTTCGATCGCGCCGGCTCGCCTTTATGTGCATATTATGTATTTATTATGGCTGCCTACCAAGAAGCGCGCGACAAAACCATAGGAGCCTCGGGAACTTCTCCTTTTGCCCGCCGCCGCGGGACTCTTTGGCGACCGTTCCACGTAACGTTCGAGAATCCCGGGGTCCCAGGTAGGGGGCTCATTAATTGACACCGTGATACTTGCCCCGCCGGTCTTGGTGGTCCACTTGCCTTTAATGATACGCGCCGATCCCGTCGATTTCGATCATTGTCGTCGATGATCACGACGATCGCTCCTCCGGCGGCGACGCCGGCCGGAAAAAAACACTCGGGCGATTTATCGGGGACGATAATGAAACGCCGGTAATTTTGCAGCCCGACCACGCGTTACGTTATGGAGGCCGGCCGGCTTTACTGATTGCGTCACGCGTAATAATCGGCGGTTTACCGACGCGTAGAACGCATCGGTAGAACGAAAAGTTAGACGCGCGATTCGACCCGCTTCGTTGTACGATCTTTTTTATTCTCTGCGCACCGGCGCTTTTCCAAGGAACGCGAATATCGTGACGCTTATATTTATATAGCGCTTCTCGCGTCGTTAGATGCCACGAAATGTTTTATGCGGGTTACCGTCTGGAATTAATTGTCTCAACACGTTGCGAAAATTTCACATGATTCACCGGTGTGCCACGGACGTTGACACGCGGCTCACGTATCAGCCGGTGTCTCCTCATTTTTCGGGCGCAAGCAGTTGGCACATTTCGGAATGTTCGGTTCGATTTTTTTGAATTTTTATTATCACGTACTCGGGCCTTTCTCCACGAAATTCCACACGGCTGCGCATCACGTACGGTCTATGCTTTGCATCATGCGCTTTCTGCCGTACATTTATAGGGCAATCTGTAAGCCACGGGCGGTACACGGTTGACGAATGCTTCGTGACACCAGTAGAACTGGGCCGGTGCTCATAACGCATTTACATTCCTTTCAATGTCGCGCCACGTTCAGCTGAGGCCACCTGGTCGATTGATATTCCGTACTCGAGTTCTTCGATTTATCGGCCGCCCCTATAACAGCCATAAGTCTCATGTACGGAATAGTAGAGCAGATGTCGCGCTGCGCTAAATATCCGTCTCGATTAACGAAATACGAAGTTACACTCAGGCTGTCTTCGTATATTCACTGCCGCTATTGGAAAATCTATAATACACATAACATGAATTACTAGACTATTTAACTAGACTTCCAGTACCGGCGGTGAAAATACGAGCACAGCTTCGGCAAAGAAAACAAAGGATTTTTATAGTCATCGAAAGTTTCGTTAATTGGTGCAATCGCCGGAGTCCGCCTCTCTCTAAGATTTGCGATTTCAATTAATGCTTCAAACGCCGCTCCACGGAGAAGATCTTGGATATTACTTTTTCAAGGAAAAAAAACCGTAATATACCGTGACCCAAAAGAGAGACGGATATTTGCAGAAGGAAAGGAAGGAGGGGTGTGAGAGGGGGGAGGAAGGGAGGTGCGCGCGGAAACGTAAGCGTCATGAGAGAGCGCTTCGCTCACCGGGTGGGTAGTAAAATTTCTCTGAATTACGGGAAGAAAGTCGACCTGCATAATTCCGAGTCGCGAGTTTAAAACATTACCGTGCGCTCTGACGCGGATGACGGGCTGGCGTGACGCGTGAGTTATTCGCAGATCGATCGGGACCCGACCCGATTCCCCCGAAAGTGCGAGCCTCTGTCATGGCGGGAATTGTTATTCCGCGGGAGAGCGCGCGATCCCGATAGTAATAATAAATTATGATTCTCTTTTGAAATAGAGGCGGACGGGGCATTAATAATGCGGATTCCTAACGGACCCGCGCGCGGCCCCATATTTACGATTATAATGTTCCGCATAGCATTATTTCGATCTGGGAAACGCGAACATGACGGAATGCGCCGCGTTATCGCGTCATCGCGCGACGATACTTTACATGCTCGCGAGTAAGTATCGTGTGATATTCGTGCGCGGAGCCGATCGTATGAATTGCTATTCGGATCAGATATGAATATGATTACGGCCGGGCGCACAATGCGCGCGCGCGAGGAATAGGAGGTCTCCGCGGCGAACTCGACGATGAAGATATAAAATGACGTTAGACGCCGGCCGTTTCATTGGAATTCTTGCCCTTTTAATGCCGGAGATAAAGCCGTCTCTTTACGATTATTACGTCCCGCATATTTATGTTCATACGGTAGTACCGATAAGTGTTGTACGTGTGCGCAGACGAGATAAACTTTGTGGTGTCGGCGAGATGGCACCGGCGGCAGCCGTGATGTTTTCGCGAAGCGCGGAAAAATCGACGCCGGGAGTCGCGGGGGGGGAACTTAGATATTCCGCGGAAATCGCATCTACAATCTACATTTCTCGTGAATATCGCGCGCAGCTCAGCATCGCGAACATTCTAATCGAACGATACGTACCGCTTTTTACTCGCGAAGCAAACGTTAACGTTTGAGGGGCCACGTTTGAAAACTTTCCTGACAGAATACTAATTTTTTTTCTGCAAAGCTTACGTCTTATTCCACGGTGAAAGTATGCGCGAAAATGAATTAGAGCGTCGCTCGGTATATGACGAGAATGATTGTGGATTTTATAGCGATACCTCTAGCTGTCAGCGTAAATATTTTACGCGATACAGAACTCCCGCAATTTGTTGACACATTGAACACGTGTCGGGTCGGGAAAACTTGCGGATACAATTTATGAAATACTTGAAAGAAGTAATATTTACTTGAATGCGCTATATATTATTCTGTGTGCGTGAGAAGATTAACGTGTCAATCGTTCATGTTAACATAACATTTTGGAGACCGACTCGACGTTATCGATGCTTATCAAGTTCGTCATCGACTCTGGCATCCCGTTAACGAGGGATCACGCGCGCGAATTCATTTCAACTCCTCCGTGGATTTCCCTAAGCGCGACGTATCGCGTTGCATTTCCACTCGAATCGATTGATTTTCAATTGCACGTCTCGCCTCTCCGTCGTTGAACACCGTTCTCTTTCTCCGTCGTTGAACACCGTTCTCTTTCTCATACGTGAACTCCTCGTTACAGCATTGCAATGGGATCGATAAATATAAAAGCTGGCGATCAAGCCGCTCTCCTCGGCAGTCGCCGTGAAATCGCGTTATAAGTAGCCTTGCGCGCCTCCTCGCCGTCTAATTGTTATTGCCGAAGAAACGTACGGTGCATTAGAACATGATCACGTATGTGATACGTCACTTTAGTGCGTGGTGTTCCGCATCGTGCGTGGGAACCGTCCAGGTCACGCGTCTACGCACCGCGTGCGGAATCATTAAGTGGCCCGGGGCAACATTAGTTTGCTTCGAGCGATAGCGCCCATGCGAGATCGCAAGATCTATGATTTTGAGCGCACGCGAAGCGCAGGAGGATGCACGATGCCAATAAAAATTCGGCGAGTTTGCCATTGAAAATCAACTAAGTGGAAATGTCTTAGAGAGAAAGAGAGAGAGAGAAATATTAACTGTTGGAGGAAGAGAAAGCCACTTAAACTCGCGACGAAAAGATAGCTAAAGTATCCAAGAAATATCTTCAAGAGAACTCCTTTACGTTATGGGTGGTGCAAGCAGTAGCTGAAAATATACTAGTGATGTATTATAAATAACCCGATAGCATAAAATAGATAGGATCTTTAGGGAGAAAGCCGGAACGTATAATAAACGTTACAGATGGAGAACTTTTAGAAAATCCCCGAACGTCCCCGAAATTGTAAGAAACGCCGGCTTTCCCCTCGACTTGCGTGTTACGTAACCTGATGATTAACTTATTACGTGGTCTCGGGATGATAGCGGTATGCGTGGAATCTCGGCTTGTGTATCTTGGCTTACGCGTCTCGATGGGCGACAAGCTCATCATCTCTTCGTCGCTCTCCCACTTTGTATAAATAGTTGCAACAGAAGCGGGTGCCGGCGGTACGTAATTATCGAGAATTTGAGAAATGTCGTCTCGCGATTCTCGCGCGCGGGAGATCCAGCGTGCGGGAAACCCCAGGCGCAGGAAGCCTGACTGATTTTTATATATCAAGCCCTCGCGAGCCTCCTCTCCGAGCGTTCGTTCGAATTCGTTTAAACGGCAAAAACGCGGGAAGCGACTTTGAAATATCGGGCCGCGCCGTTTCGCCGCGTTTAGAGGCGCATTCACGGCGGGAACAATTCCTTCGTTAATTCGCGGCACAGCGAGAGCACCTCGAGAGCACGGGTGCGTGCTCTTCCCGACGGCGTCGCTCTAGATTATGACGACGTCCCGACGATCATGCAGATCTCTCCCGATCGTTAAGAGTAAGTTTATTCCCGAGTCCTGAGGGATCGTTTCCTACACCTCCGTCAACTCGGACGGTGGGAGGGCGGTGTGGGAGTTTTACACATAAATCTGGTCTACGTACGGGAGCGACTCCTCATGGGAGTTAGACCAGGATAGGATGGGAAAGGACTCATGGAACTCTTCTCTTTAAAAGACCGTTGAGAATGTGAGAACCAGCTGTCGTCCTTTTTGGTTTGCCGGGCAGCTTTATTTCTTCCTCCGTGCGTCCCTCTCTCTCTCTCTCTCTCTCTCTCGCTGGATCGAAGTGATGGCGAACGGACGAGCGACGAGCGAATAGCGGTTAATCGCAATCGATATCGCGTAGAACGCGAGATACACGCGGTTGGTTAATGGATTAATCGCGCGAGTCGACACGCGGCCAATATTTACACGATGTCGGAATTAAGTGTTTAATTAATCGCACACGTACTCATTAGTCACGGACGAAGAATTCGTTTGAAGCGCTAGGATACTAGAAACTCGGCTCGGCTTTAAAACGCACGGCGACTCTTAAAGGGACTCGAGGATGCGTTCGACGCGCGCGCGTAATTTTCTTCGTCGGCTCGATCATTCAGGATTGCGCCTAGATCGCGACCGGGTCGCGTCGACGATTCAGGATAAAGTGCCGCGATCCCCGGATGTGCCTTTTTTGTTGCGCGAACACGCAAAATTGCCGAGGGAGTCCTTAAATTCTCCGAGAGATGGCGGAGCATAGGCATTCCCCCGCAGTTTCGCGAGAATCTCCAAGAGAGAGAGAGAGAGAGAGAGAGAGAGTCCGTGGTGTGTACTTGGAGAGAACGGCTCCCGCGAGCCGTTCCTTCGATTTCGACTCGTCGATTCCGCGCAATTACGCGATGAATATAGGACGCGTATCGCGCGCGATCGCCGCGATTACGCGTAATCTTGTAAATTCGTGTAATTAGAAATGGCCGGCCGTAAAACACGCACGTACACACACACACACACACACCGTGCGATGTGCAAACAGTCTAGCGACGCCCGTTGTAATTAATCCATTATAATTAATCGCGCGATCCCCCGCTTGTTAATTATACCACCGTCTCGTCTCTTCTCCTAATTAACGGCGAAAAAAATATCACAACCGACGATATTCCGCGAAACTCGCGGCTTTATCGTGTAATAACGCAATTATACTGAGCGTGCGCGCGCGCGTATGCACTTCCTTGATATTATCCGCCGGAAGAGCGGTCATCTCTTACGATTACACGGAATAAGGCGCTGAACAAGACTCGCGCTGATTTATGCACGCGTGATAAATGACATCGGCGTAGCGGGCGCAGCGAGCGAGCGAGCGACCGGCCGACTTAAAATACGCGCTTTACTTACACGCTTATCTATGAAGAAGAAGCTATACTTGTATCTTCACCTTTTGCTGGGCGCACGTGCATCGACTCACACGCTCGTCGCGTCTTCCTATTCCGCTCGTTCGCGTCGGACGAATTAGCCGGACTAATTGAAGCATCGGCAACGAGACGGGCCTGAACGCCGCTTGTGCGAGAGCGATGTTTCGTCTGATGAATAGAGCGCGAATGGAAATCTTTAAAATATTATCGTTCCTTCCCGCGTGACCTTTTACGATCCGGACGGGCGACATTTTTTTATCGACGCGGATATAAGCGTCGCACCGTTCCGAGCGGAATTAATATTCCGTTACACATCAGCATTATATCCAGGAGCGCAACTCCTGTCCTCGAATCGCTTTTAATCGCTCTCAATCGAAACGGATTAAGCGATGCGTCGGCGACGTGAGAGCGCGTCGGAACAAAGGAATTTCATCCCGGCGGTATACGTCTACTTCATAACGGACAATAATGTGAGGATGGACGCGGGAAAATGTGCCAACCGCACGCAAATATTCGTGAAAACGACCGTGGAAATATTCGTGAGTTATGCGACGCTCCGACGAGTGAGCGAAAGAAAGTGAGAGGGAGCGGAGGGGAAGAGGGGACGTATAAATTGCGCGTGGTAGTTACGCAGATGACGCGCTCTAATAATTATAGCTTTGTTGCAGTACGGTAACAGACCGGTAACTATCCGGCGATGCAAGTTGAATGGCGGACGAGACAGCCTAACGATTATCGATAATCACGCTGACATGCGGCTCGCGAAACGGGGAAACACGTCCGTGGTAAAGCAGCGCGCGCGTCTATAGTTTTCCCAGACGCGCCCGATACCGGAGGAGAGAGAGCAAAAAGAAACTGAAATGCGAGGGAGAGAGAGAGAGAAAGAGAGAGAGAGAGAGACAAGAGAAAAAAGAAAAAGAGAAACGGAATGTTTCTTCTCCCGACGCGAAGGCTGTGAATGACCAGATAAAAATAATACAGATCCGCAAACGCTCTGCCAGGAGGAAATAGATGAAACGTAGAAAGGTATTTGGCACGATGAGCATGCATAAGACTTGGCAGACCGCGGGATGAAGTACGTGAGTGAGAAAGTAGAAATTCGATCGGTCCGCGATGAGCTTCCTACTTTTTCGACGCGCCATTCGGTGACACGTAATATGATTCTCTCATCGCGATGCGCGTAATTAACGCTCGCGACCCTTTGAACGCTCCCAACGCATTGTCCACCGCGTGCAACGCGTCGATATAGACGTCGAGTGTTCAATATCGGGAGACAGCGGATATAGAAAAAATTGATAACCATTATTACTCCATGATGTAACGATAAAATTAATAATATAAGAAAAGTTAATGATAATCTCGAGTGAAAATTTCGATGCTATTCTCTGCAAGGATAGTTTGCGACCTTTGATGACTGTATAGACTATTAAAATTACTTTGACGATATTGACACTTTTTAACTTCTCTCTTGAATTTTTAATTCTACACGGACAACAAGTTTGATCGTATCAGAAAGAGAACTAACCAGATGCATTTTAGCTGAAGGAAAGACAATTTCAAGAACCACTTTTGGATTATAAGGACCAGAAATTCTGTTTCCTTCAACTAGAACGCATCTGATTGTTATGTCCCTTTCTGGTGTTATGCAATCTTAACGCAACCAAACTTTTCTTTCATATACAGACTGAATTTTAATCCCACCTTCATCTATTTTGACGCTAAATAACAAAAATGGAAATTTAGGATATCATAAAGGCCAAAGTAAGGGCTATGTTATATTATTAGAATAAAAATTGAACTTATTTTATCTCCTATTATGTTATAGAATTAAAAATATAATATAGAACCAAAATTTCGAAATTATTAATGGAATTAATAATAATAATAAACTTAATTTTTCTCTTAAACTTCTAAAATATTAATTTTATCTTGAGTACATTTAATTATGAGAGACGATTATAACAGGGGATTCTTCATGTTCAAATTGCAAACTCGTCTTTTGTGGGACAAAAAGACGGAACGGGATTATGTTACGAGGAGGTATTTCTGCGAGCGTGATAATTTTATGACAAATGCCCCTGGCGAAGTTGTCTCGTGTGACGTAATCCACGAAACTCTCTCTCTCTCTCTCTCTCTCTTCACCTAAGAAAATATATAAATCGAGTCTAATAATAGCCGGGGAGGATCTCAGCGCGTTGTTCTATCGAGTGGCCGAACGGCTGGCTATTCCGATCGATAACGATCGCTGCGAAGCTATTGCTGGGTTAAGTATTTAAGAGAGCCGGCGCGTAATAAAAATTTAAAGAAGCGATTTTTCGATTAACGAGTGAGCTCGTGATTAACTTCGCGATTGGGCAGATATTAATCAACGTACATGCTACATTGCCCGCTGCTACATTGACCCGTGAAAAATTCAAAGCGCTTGATCTTATCAGAAATCGAATCTACAATTTTTTATACACCCTCGGTACCCGCCGTGTGGTACATTATAGGGATATTTTTACAAATATTCGGTTAAAAGCGTAGGGAGGGAAGAAATAACGCGTTCGTCGGGGGAAGGTTGACGGTCAGGGAGGGAGAGGGACGGGGGCTAAAAAGGCGAACGTAAGCGCGAAACGAGGCGAAGCGCGCGCGCGTAACTTCGTCTCGCGAATTCTGCCCATGTTTGGTTTGGCCCGAAAGCCGCGAAAAACCGGGTAGGCGCGGCTTTCCGCGGCACATATCGCGGCCTCCGATTGGCTAATTGAGAAACCCAATAGTTCTAAATTAATCGGTATCATTAATAGCACACGCGGAGAGGGACAGAGCTGAAAGAGAGAGGGTGCCAGCTAGAAAGAGTAAGGTATCGAAGCCCGAGAGAAGAAACATTTAAGAAGTCGACCCGGCATTCCGACAGCGGTGCTCTCACTCTCTTTCTCTCCGCTTCTTCTCTCCGTTCCTCCCTCCCTCTCTCTCTTTCTCCTCTCACTCTCCCCCTGCTCCCCTTCCCTCGCCATCTCTCGTTCTCTTCGTCTGCCAGCTAAATTTATCCTAAACGATGGATGAACAATGGTTACATAAATAGAACAATATGCGTAGCAGTTGAGGATAGAGAGAGAGAGAGAGAGAGGGAGGAAGAGAGAAGGAGACAGAATGGAACTCGTTCAAAAGTCACAATCTTGTCTCTCGTTCTTTCCCTCCGCGAATGCTCCGCAAGCACTGTCTCACTTTCTCGTCTTTCGACGCCTCTTTCCGCCGTAGCTCGGCCGAAGAGGGGAAGCCCTAAAACCGCTGCTTTGCTGCTTTCGGTAGGAAGAGAGACGCACGATTCCGATAGACATTGCGGTTCCGCCGCATTTGGCGACGCCGTTTCGCCTTTGTCCAAAATTTCACCTACGCGCGCCCTACTCTCAGGTACTGCGATATAAAACGCCCCGCGTTCACCTTTTCGCGCTTCATCCTCTCCTTGATCGCGCGTAATTAGAGTCGGGACGGCAACGCGTATGACGGGTAATCCTTTGCTAATCGGGCGTCCCCGTTAATCGTTAATTAAGGAACGAAGTTCGGCGACACCTGCTGTAATAACACGGGAACTGATTAGGTATTAATTAACGAGTGAGATTCAATTTATCGTGCGTTTGCGCGCGGGGTTTTAACGTAGCGCGCTCGTTCTCTCGCTAAGTGTAATGAAGTACAGAGCTCAAAGCACCCATTAAATCCATTTTGGTGTTTGATGTTTTGCCCTTGAACACGGCCGGTTTGTTTTAGCTGAGATTTACGCTCACTTGGGACAAATGGTTTCGGTTTCAAGTGCCGAATACTAAGAAATTTTTTATTGCAATCCGCTCGTGTGGGAAATGGCAGCGGGACGAGCGAGAGAGAGAGAGAGAGAGAGAGAAATGAAAAAAGACACTCTCAAATAACGCTTACTCCTCCCCAGAACGAATGTTGTCTTTAGACGCGCGTTTCGGCGACCCTGCGTGAAATAATTTCGCTAATGACACTCGCCGGATCTCTCCTCTAGCGACTCATCGACGGGTTTTCGCGCGATCATCGAGACGGCGACGGCGAGTCGGCCGCGAGGTCAACAATTAGCCTTGCTTATTGTTACATTTCGGGCGTAGAGACAACGGGTCCTTTCTAACGGCGGTGGCGCGCAGGCGGTCCTGGTTTTATCGAGAGACAGACGAAGACGAGAGGAGCGCGCGAAATGGCGCACCGATGATCGTATAAATTCGCGGCACGACGATAGAGTTGGCGTAGAAGAGGACGCGAGAGAGATAAAAGACGTATAAATACGTACCGGGGCGTGTTGTGATATTAATACAATCACGGGGATCATTCCCGGGTTAGCCGGCAGCCGTGCGCAGACACTAGATTGTCTGAATCGGGGTGAACGACTTTATATAGCATAGCGGAGAGACAGAGAGAGAAAGAGAGAGAGAGAGAGACCGGGAGGAAGAGCGAGAGCGCGTCGTGCGTTCTTACTTCTCGCCTTGTTGTTCGGATTTGCTTGTTCAGTTCTCGTGAATCAAAAGATCTCCAGGGACGCACGTGTGTTCACCATGGACGTGTGCGTTCGCGGACGTGAGCGCGCGTGTGAGTGCGTGCACGCACTACGGGATTCAGGGCGGAGGCGACGAATCGATGATGTGCGAAGAACGCGAAAGCGCTAATAACATTTTCCTGGCCATTCCGCGTTTCCGTTCCGAGTTTTGTCCGATGTATCGTACGGGATATCCCGGCGAGAGATCGTCGGATATTCTATCAATTATAAATATCGCGAGAGGGAGCATCATGGAAGCGACGGGAATTTGAGCGAATTCAAGCTCGGAAATGAGAAAATGGGAAACGGAATTTTAGTTATTGTCGTATTTAGCGGTCTCGATGACAAAGGGGATTTATTCACTTTTAAATTATTATTAAATGACAATTAAATTAAAGAAAATGAAAGCATAAATATTAACAGATTATGTTATCCTTATTTATTATTATCTTATTATTATTACAAATTATAATTCACGGTTGGAAGAACATTCGATAATCTGTCAGGCGTTCGTCCGTCCATCGCGATCGACGTGAACGGTAATTTAGAAATTCGTGTCCGAAATTGCGCGACATTGGCGATCGATTTCGGATTCGCGAGAAGTAGCGTAGGTGAAAAATATTGCGTAAACGTCGAAAGAATGTCGAGCAGCGGTGAGTGGGTTCGGTGCGAAGCCGTTATGAATTTTTGCCGAGGACACTCGGCCGCCATGGCGGCGAGAGACGTGTCTCTGTGAGACTATTAACGAAGGAAGCGTAGGACAAGAGACGTACTGCATGGCGTTCTAGTACGCTTCGCGGAGCGGAAGTGATCTTCACCGTCTCTTTCCTACCGCACTCCAGCGTGTCCCTTTTCTCTTACGTGCCCGTTCCTACCGTGCAATCGTGACCCTCTCCTCCTTGCCCCACCAACGCGCTCCCCCTTGGTAATCGGCAATCCGATCAACCGGAACCTCTCCAATCCACCGACCCAGACCACAAGTATCTCGCTCGAGACCGCTCCTTC
Source organism: Dinoponera quadriceps (assembly GCF_001313825.1). Taxonomy (NCBI): domain Eukaryota; kingdom Metazoa; phylum Arthropoda; class Insecta; order Hymenoptera; family Formicidae; genus Dinoponera; species Dinoponera quadriceps. Next base: position 1,487,933 of record NW_014556062.1, on the reverse strand, counting down.
GACTACCAATCATGCATTTACTCAAACGGTCCTAATCCCTCGAGGACTCTTCTTCAAGATTGTCACGTCGTTGCTATTCGACAAAACTCCGACTGACCGCGCGTATTCGCCCGGCACAGCCCGTCGTTGACATATTTGCTCTCGTCTTCAGGGGAAGAAGAAGAGAATTTCTCAGAGAGGCTAGATAAACCTGTGATATTCTTGTGAGAACTGGATAGATAGATAGATTGGTGGATAATTTATATAGCTTCCCTGGAATAAGATATCGCACCGGTCACACGGTACAGTAAAGCTGCGGGAAAAAGATTAGCTCCCACAGCTACGAACTAGCTGTTGATATGATACGACTGAAATTTGGTTGACAGACCTCGTTTTTAGCTGTGGGAGCTGATTCTTCTTTTCTGTATACATCGATTAGCTTCAGTAGCTAAATTAATTGTAACGTATGGACACCGAAAACTTTAGCAGCGTGAACAATTTTAATTGTTGCAGTCATTTACGTTTAAAAGTAAGGAATTAGCTAATGAGACGTAAAAAGTACAGTCGGGATGATCCGAAGGTTCATCGAGGTGATACCGGAGAGATTTTTAAACGCCTGCGCGCGCGATTCGCGTCGTACGAAATAAAACGCGTCAAGGTCTCGCGCGACAAGAAGTCTTACATAAGAGCGAATTTCCATTAAAAGTGAAGTCGGTACGTGTCGAGCGCGGACGGCCATTATTCGGGAATTTTGTCATTTTGAGGTGTACATCGAGCACGGAGGAAGTCTTCAATCGAACCGGCGACAACGACCTGGCGATATTTAGCCGCCCACGCGTAGCGTGTCGAAAACCTTCGATTCGCGAATTCGATCCTTGAAGAGTCGATTCGATACGCGAAGTGCGCGCGATATTAAAACAGCTTTTCCCGTGTAACTCGAAGCCCCGCGTGAAGGTGCATCGATAGGAGTAATAAAACGTGGAGAGAAAAAATTAAAATGAACTACTACATAGAAAAAAATGCTGGATTGAAGTAAATCATTATTTCAATACCTCTTAGCAAATTTTTATTTAGATCAAGTAATATTTACTTGATCCGAGTGAAGTATTTTCCAAGTAAATTATCCAAGTAAAATTTATAATCGGAATAAACATTCGCTGGAGAGTATCGGAGTAATTATTTACTTGAGTCTGGCGCTTTTCTCCTGTGTGCCCAATGATATATTAAAAAAATAAAATTCCACGATATGAGCCGGTAAGGTGATAGGATGAACGAAGTTTACATTTACCGGAGGGACCTGGGACGTTGACTATTGGTATCGATTGGTGCGATTCGGTTGAATGGATTTTCCTCCCATATGTCGAAGGTGTTTAAAGTGGTAATATAATTATTACCTCAGCCTGGACGCTCTCGGGACGCGCGTAAAGTGTTAGGCGCGCGAGAACAATGGTGTAACAATCCAGATGCCATCTGCTGTAACGCGACAGCCCGTCGACGTAGTAGTGATGCGTATCGTTTCCAAATTAGCATCATAATGGCGTCGGTTGGTGTCGGGGCGAGGGAGGGGGTAGAGGGGGGAGGCAGCAGGTAGAGCCGTCATTATTAAAATATTATGAGCTGCCGATGCGTTGCGAGGACGAAGTCCGCTTGCGTCACACCTCGGGTTTGGGCGACCGGGTCTCCGCCGGCGGGGTTGAGCGGACGGACGGGCGGGAGGGACCGGAAGTGACAACGTGGGTATCGTGGGCGCGAGGCGACAAGCTCCGTCGCACTTGTTCAATGCTGCGCGATTCACTAACGCCGCTACCTAATACATTTGTATATCGCGCGTGACCTCACCAGCTCTGCCTTGATATTATATGCCGCAGCTCGCAGGGATTCTATTCACCGCGTCGCTGCGGTTTCGGTATCGATCGCGAGGGCCGCGTTTTCGGCTCGCATTTCGAAACCGGAAACGGAATTCTCGCGATTCGACAGACCCGGGATCCGGCGATTCCGGCGTGCATCGCGAATTATTTACTTCCCACGGCTCTACCTTGAACGCGTATCCCTTCATCTGTATGCATTTCTCAGATTTCCCGGGGAAATAACCGTCCGGGAACACGATCGGCTGCTATGATAACATGTAACAGTATGTTCCAAGTGTGAGCGAACATCTCTTGAGAAGAATAATTTGCCGGCAATTAATTAAAGGTCGCGGCAAAATCCGCCGATTATCTATGTGGACGGCAAAACGATTCGTTAAGAGTACTAATTACCGTTCGCTGAAATTAATATAACTGTCCAATAATTGCTCGAAAGATGCATGAAGTTTTCACCGGGAAAGTAGCAGTTTTACTTCGCGCTGAAAACGCCGACGAATTCACGCAGCCCATCCGCGTGTCGGATCTACGTACCGTAGCGATATTTAAATCTTCAATCTCGGGCTCTCATTCCGAGAGAGAGAGAGAGAGAGAGAGTTCTACTTTCTGGATAATATAACTGAGCGGACGTTCACTGGACCATCAATGGCTGTCGGTCTGTGTCTAATCGGTTTTGGAACCGTCTTAACGGCCTGGCCGGGACAGAGCGCGGAACCGGATCGCAATGTGGTGAGGAAACAGCGTAGTGAAAGAAAGGGAGGAAGACGGAGAAGAAGATGAAGAAGAAACACGGGCTCCGCGCGCGCGGGCAGAGGTGGCGGACGGGGCGGGGGG
>NW_014556062.1:1480990-1485149 GCF_001313825.1 Dinoponera quadriceps | reverse complement strand
GGGGGGGGGAGAATCGACGCTGGAGGAATCGATGATGACTATGCGCATATCCGTTGTTCGGCGTCCTTGGAAAGGAGGTGTTCCACCTCCAGGTGTCGGTCACGGGTAATCCAACCTACAGGCTCGATGTAACGAGCGGATCGAAATCGCAAAAGAAACCCATATTCGTGTCAAAACAGCCACCGGAGCGCGGACCCCGGTTCATTTCTCCTCCTCGTCTGCCAATGGCTTCGCTCGCCTCGCCTCGTCGACTGTGGTAGTAGCCGTGTCGCGATGACGCGGTCGTGGCGCGAAAAAGCGAAAGAGAGGCGATCCCGACGGGCAACGCAAAATTACAGAACGCGTTGTTATTTATATTTCATCGCCGTGGCGTCTTGAATGCGTTTGCGATAAGTTTATCGCCAGGTATTCTGACAGCGGGCGTTCGCCGAGAGGAAGAAGAGGTAATGTCGCGCCGATGTCCGTCTTGATGCGAAACGAAGAGGTATGGAGTGTTTTTGAAGGTAAATCGACGCGATCGATGCATATGTCGGTGTTAACGATAACGACGAGCAAGCAAGCGCGGTTTGGCAATTTTTGGATCGCGCGAGTCGGTTCTCGACCCGAAGCTAAATCCTATTTGAGCTCCCGACATACTACACACACATACACGTGCGAATCGCTTAAATATATCGACTCGTTTGCACATTGAGAGCCACTGCGGTCACGAGTGGCTCATAAGTGTTTCTACTAAATTAAATCCTATCCCGATGATGGAGAGAGACTTCTGTGGATATATAAGTGTATAATGACGTTGAATGAACCGAACGGCAGTCAGGGGGACGCTCGGCTGGCGGACGCGCCGAGGTGTTGAGATTCCGGGAGCAAGAAATACAAGAATAACTGCGGAGAATGCTAAACGTACCGTGACTTATTGGAGGAGTGGAAAATGAGATTTGGACATTGAGAGTGTGAACGATGATCTCATTTCTGAGAATACAATGCACGTCCATCCCGTCGGGTCTTAGGGGAAGAAAGATGGTCGCGCTCATCGCTCTCGCATACGCGTACTCATTTTGTGAATCGTCGCTTTTAGAAATCGTCTCTGATATGTGCCGTCCGCGTCTCTAATTACTCACTTATTAAAATCTCTCCTCGAGCCTTTGATACGCGTCGCTTGATTCGAGGATGAGACGGGTTTACCATACAAAACGAGAGATTTGACACACCGTTACTTATGCAAAAGTTCGTGACGGTAGCATTTAATTACAAGAAAGGGATTCTCATTTGATTGGCAAAGGAAAGAGATCACACAGATGATGATGAAAATATGCGAGAGATTTCGACCTGTTGTGAAATGTCGAGTTTTTAAACACTTTCGCTTTGCTTTGATTTTACGACGAAATGTCCTATTCGAGAATCGTGACGTCTTGAGATTCTCAAAGTATGAAGTATTTCGGATCTCATTATTGCACGAGTGTTTATTCCCTTCGAATCAAATATAACTGACTGATAAAAGTTGCTCGCCGCGCAAGTAACGTCATTTTGCATGCTACCTGTTATCTGTCGCGCAACTTTCACGTGATATCGTCAGAAGTAAACGGGACATGTCGCACAGAGAAGATGCAAAGCGAAGGTAGATCGGGGCATCGAGCAAAGGTAGACCCGAGTGAAGTAAAGAGCCTAAACAAACATACTCGCCTTTATTGCTACACCTCTTTGCTCCGTAACGTCCCGCTGCGTTTCACACACATGCGCACACATATACACATACACACACGGCATAATTTTATCTTACCTACGTACTAGCGCCTCGGGTGCTGTGTCCTTCAAAAGAATCGCCCAATTTGGTTTCCTGAGCAGAAAATTGAAGATTTAATGTCGCTCGTCCAAAGAGTAAAAGAGGCGCCCTTTTGTACACCGTACGCAAATAACCGTGTATTTTTTTTCTTTTCGCAATCTCTTTGAATGGCTCGTGCGCCACACGCTTCTATTTCGATATTAGACAGTATTTCATTAAAAGAAGGGAAGCGTGGCGCTCAAATGAATACATATTACGTCCGGGTAAATTACAAATAAAATCAAATAAACTATTCGTGAGATCGCAGCGAATTTCGAGGCCCGCTTGGGTAAAATCGAACCGGAAGGAAAGCACTACAGCATTGTCGATTCCTCATACAACCGTGGGCGGTTTTGAGAACGGACGTGCGCGAACGATTATTTCGAGGACTGATCATCCTGTTAAATCCTGATTCGCCGCTGCCCAGAAGCACCGGGAAGTAATCAGAGCGATAGGGCAGTTAAATAGCATCGTAACCGCGACCGAATTGTTAACACGTGGAACACGCAACGTGCATGTTGCTACGGGGCACAAAATCCGTTTGGTCGAATCTCCAAATCTGTATTACGCGCGTTTTCGAGATTGGTATTAGCGGCGCGCGAGGGCACATAAATAGCGAAGTGGCGAAATGCTGGCGAAATCGGCTTATATCTTAGGAAATTCGCGCGCGATATCTGTTAAAACATTTCTATCCGACAGGAAAAGCGTAGACATTTTCAATTGTCTGCAGGATTAAATATCAAACAATCTCTTTTTTTGAAAGGACAAGCTATGCTAAACCGGCTCCACACGATGAGACAAACGTCGGAAATGATATTGATGATGTTATATTATATTATTTATGTTATATTTGTTATCATACATGTTACATTCGTCCAACATGAGTGACCGATATAAATTTGCCGACATTTGCCGAAATCCGTCACATCGTGTGAAGTCGACTTGAAAAGAATAACGCGACACGCGAGACGGTCCGTTATTCGCCTCATCGGACGAACCAAGATGGAATATTCGAACATTACAAGTCCTACCAGAGTGATGACGTAGAGTGTCTTTTATCAGGCACAAAATGTGAACGAATAACAGGAAGGCTCGCGTCCTCTGTTCGCTTTGGACGACTTCGCCGATGCAAATATAATTAGTTTGATTATTGCTGTTTGGACGTTGTGAAATGCAGAAAGCTATGTACGCTTCTTGTTTGTACTTGGCTAAATGTATTCCGCTGCATCTGTAACGGTTCACAGAGAAATAGAGACGCAGAGACGCGGTTAAAGGGGACGAGCGAACGAGAGGGAGGGAGAGGCGAGGGAACGTTGTGCGCAAGCACGCGCTTGCAAGCTTTGTAAACGATAGCGCGAGGCGAGGTGCGCGAGTGATCAATCGGTACGGGCGAATCGTAATAGTCGATTCTGATTAGATCCCCAATTGTTGACGTTATTCGATACTACAGACTTGCCCGATTGTATCTAATTATTCTCGTGTGCGGCGGCATTCCGGTTAACCAATCATTTTTGGCGTATAATTAAACGGGCTTTCTCTGGCTTTGCAGTATTTTGCAGCGAATGTGCGGTACTCCCCTACCCCCTCTCTCTCCCTCCCCCTTTGTGATTTTTCCTTTCGCCGGAATCGCGCGCATTCAAAGAAGTGCGCATTGTTCCCATTCAATTATAAATAACTTAGTCGTTCTCATTATTAATTGCCAATTTAAGATTCGCACAGCGTTTCTGCGCATTGTAAATATGTTGAACTCTCTCTCTTCCTCCTTCTCTCTCCCTCCCTTTTCTGCGTTATAGTTCTATAGATTTTTCCTTCAAATATACGCGGGATATATTCTGTGTGCGCACAGTTTTCGCGAGAAAACTCCCCTCCGGAAATCGCCCAATCAATTACATTCTTTTTGGAAAAGTGGGTAACGTCAGTCAGTGAGTGCGCCACGAGGGCGTTCTTCTGCTTTCGCTCGGGTGTCTAATAGTGCCTTATTGTAACAGAACGCCAAAATGACTGACAGGGACGATTAGCGATCTGTTAAGAATACAGCGCGATCGATCTCCGAACACACGAGTCCGATTAGGGTGGACCGTAGCCACTTGAGTTTACGAGATTTCGGTTGAAATGCAACATGAAATTGTCTCGATGTTACAAGCATATCCTAACCCTGCATGATTACTATGTAATACTTTTTGAGTTCATGAATGTTTGTATCTTCGAGAGGAATTCTCTACGTGTAGGACTTCGTTCTCGAAAGATTCGCAATTATTACTATTAATTACTAAGTAATAATTAATAATAATTATAAAAACGATAATTTCACGCGATCACGCGAACGGGGAAACGGAGGGG
>NW_014556062.1:1469026-1480952 GCF_001313825.1 Dinoponera quadriceps | reverse complement strand
GGGGGGGGGGTGCGCGTTACGATAATCGTTTATACGATCATCCGTTTCAAGTACCGCGTGAGCCCTTTTCATGGTATCATGTCTTTTTCAGCTTTTATAGAAACGGCCATGCACCACGGAGCGAGAAAGGTGTAAAGCAAGCGAAGGTAGACAGATCTCGGCACTTATCGGTCTGCGAGATAGCCATTAACGAAACTAAAAGCCTCCCCATATATCTCACTCCGGCAACCCTCTCTCTCCCCTCGCCCAAACGCTGCAACCCCTCGCCCACGTCGGCTGCCTCCCCGCCGACACCCTCATTTCCCTTGCCGCCTCCATCCTTGAGGTAGACACATCACCGTTCGTTGTTTGTCCGAGGCTTTTGTTTTACTTGCTGATATATATTAGCCCTCTTCCCGACCGCGCTGCGACGGAAAAAGAGAGTGAAGGAGGCAGAGCCGGTCCCCTCTTTCTCACATCTCCCTTTTCACTTTACGAGGCGGCGCGCAAGTCGCGCCGAACTTTTCTCATCACGAGTTGCGCGATTACGAATCACCGTTTCGCGCACTCCGTTTATATAATTTAATTAGCTCCGCTCCGTCATTCTTTCCGCGGGGTCACGGCTCGAAAGTAATTTCAGATACACCCCTGCGATTCAAAACTTTGCGATGAAAGATTTCTTTTACGAATATATATATATATATATATTAAACGAAAAAGTATCGTAATAAAGCGTCGTTAAATTATCAATTACCAATTGCGGAATAATTCTCGATCACAGTGACGTTCGTCGACGTTTCTGTGAAAATATTTTACGATTTTAATACAATTTTTTTACGATTATTCGTAAAAGAAAAAATATCGATTAATATATTCCGCGCACGTTCTCGGGTCTGCTTCGGACACTCCCGAATGTGTGGGAAGAAGGTTCTGTAATTTCCATTCTCCGAAAAAAATGGTGTACGACTCCCGGGCGCGAGGCGTTTCCGTGTGGGCTTCGATGAGCTCGGTGAAAGGAAAACAAATATCGAAAACCAATAAACGATAAGCTGCTAATTGGAAGTCGAGACGGCGTCGGGCGTACCGATGCGACCGCGCCCGGCGACCATCGATTTCAACGCTTGCCATAAACCTCATGTAATAATTTAACCATCTGTGAAAAATCGACACTCTTCTCTCCCGCGGCCGGTGATGTAAGCAGGTAGAGACAAGCAGGCATCTCCGACACCTACCGTGCGGCTGTTTATTCGACACTTCCACCCTGTCCCGGGGATAGACATATATTGACTCTTAGCACGTATTTCCACGTTCTCCGCGTTGTCGGATGAATCTCAGGCGAGGCGCGAGGATTGTGTCTCCGAAAAAATAGCACCCATCCTAACGACAATATTGATATCTCTCTAACCACTTTCGGCCCGGCATTTCTCCTGCATAGAAATTTTCCCGGATTTTTTCCCTATACAACCGTAGATTCTGATTCGAATAATCTAAAGTTGTCCCAAAATAGGTTACTTCACTACGCGATACCAATTGAGAATCCTATTCTTATCCTAAACATGGGACGAAGTCTTTTCTCCGCGATGCCGATACGCTGCCGCGTGTGACTGTCATCGTCGAGCGACAGTTTGACCAAATATCAAAATAGGAGATTAACAAACGATGCTAGGTTTTTTTTAATGTTATTATGCTTAATAGCACACACGGAGAAAACAATTGTGCCGGGACAGCAAATTGCTTGTTAACACGTTGAATGCCATGCTGATTTCTATTGATTATACATCCAACCGATATATTACTAAATACTGTATACTCTAAGTAAACATAATTCAAGATACATGTATCTTTCACCTCGTTTCACCAGCTCTTTTTACCGGCTTTATAATAAACTCGTGATGATGCGATTAATCATATCGTTTTAAGGAAATTAATTAGAAAACGCGTTAATATCACGTAATCGACGCGGAGCTATTTCTATAACCGCGAGTGAAAGCTGTCAAGGCGACGAAACGCTTAGTGGACGCGCGCGTCGCGAAATATTTCGGTCTCACGGAAATTTCATTGACCAACGCTCGCGCAAGTAAAGCAAGCGTTCGAACACAAGCATCCGTGCTCGGCCGCGTTAATATGTTGGCGCTATACCGTATTGCGAGAGTGTTCTTGGATCAACAGCGGTGGGTGGACATTGCAAGAACGCAAACTCGTAACGGCGATACACGACGGACAGCGGGAGCGTGCGGCGTAACCCCGCTGATAACATCTCTAATCACACCGAGGCCGAACCAATCAGCGCTAATCCCGGCCTCGGTACTCATCCAGGAAGGTTCTATAGCTCTCGCGCAGCTTCGGGATAACCACCCTCGCAAACCCCCGCCGGCCCCCAGGAATCTCGTGAGCCTTGCGTATACAACATCACGTACAATCCACCATCGCTGCGCTATAGAGCTCCTCTCTCTCTCTCTCTCTCTCGGTGCCTGCAGCTGTAGCATCATACACCGCCCGCGCCGGCTGATACCGCCGCCGATCGAAATTACGTGTATTCATGTGTATTGCTTACGAACGGTTACACGATACACCGCGCTGCGCCCTCCTCCTCGTTTATGTTTCGCGAAAGGCGAATCCGAATCGCGCCGATTGCCCGGCCCTTGTCGATTCGACCCTCCGTTGATTTTCAGCAAATTGTAAGGATACTCCCGGCTGCGTTTCTGCATACTGAGAGAAAAGTGTTCGATATTTGCTGGTATAATTGTGCATGACGAAATAATTACTCGTCGGAAAAACCATTTTTGCAGTTAAACGCTACTACAGTGTTAATGATAATAACCTGGTATGTACGTTGCCAAAAAAATACAGTCGACCCTGAAAATGATTGTAACTTTGGTAAGATCGACCACACAGAGGAGAATATCATTGCACTGTTTAAAAAAAAGTGATCGTTCAGTTTATTTTCCTTCTTTTGTGCGACGGTTATTTTTAACAAAGAATATTTTCTTGATAATAGTCTCGAGACATACTTATCACAAATTTGCGAAGAACTCATTATCACGCGCTTAAAAAGAATTTACTTCTTTCAAGGATGAAAAATGTTTTCCCCTTTCTCTAATTATCGCGTCTCCGCCGCGGATTCGATTCGTCACGAAAAGAAAAAAAGGAACTCCACGTGGAGTAGAGAGAGGTAATTTAGAGAGATTAGATAAATTCTTTCCTTCTAAAATTTTTTAATTTCGTCACTTGCGTCGTTTTTACCTTTTCCTTCCACGGGGCTCGGCCCGCTGTCGGCGAGACTTATCAAATGTGTAAAATCAAATCTCTCGTGCGTAACACGAAGACATCGCGTTACGGTGGATGATAAATGGAGTGGCGGGAGCCCTTACCGATAAGGATCGCAGTAGCCCTATCCCTCGTTCATATCGTCATGCCGACACGCCTGGCTGTGCCGATAGATCGAGTACCGTTTCAATCATTCGCTTTGAAAACGACTTTCAAGTGCCTCTTCACGCACGTAGATAACATTTCATGGAGGCGCGTGCTTCACAGTCGGCTCGTCGCGTTAGATCGACATTAGCGGCGGCACATATGAAAGACACGAAAGCCAAATGAAATCTCTCGCGATGAGGCTCGATTACATCCGTTCATTCTCCCCGGCTGTGCTCTGCGAGAGAGAGCTCGCAATCTCGAATCTCCGAATTTCCATTTCAAAGCACTAAATATAATAACAACGAGACCGGTCTCCGGTCGACAAATTGGCAACGAACCGTCATCGGGAACAATTTAAATACGTCTTCCACGTCCTTCGGCAGGCACCGAAACGAACGCTCATGACCCTCTTCTCTCTCTTTTCCTCTCTCTCTCTCTTTCTCTTTCTCTCTGGCGCACCGGGTAATCGAGATCCGCGTCGATGCCTCGCGCATACCGTAACGTCTCCGTCGGCCTCGAGTAGCCGGCCGAAGTGCCATCGCCGACTGTGCAAATCTCCCGGCTTGTGCAACGCCGTATTTACAACGTTATGTCCGAATTGATTTGTCGAAGGGACGGGTGGGACCGAGAGTGGCACCTAGGTGGAGTGTGTCGAAGGGTCGTCTACGGTTAAATCTCTCCTATACGGTATAGGAGTTCCGGAGGGAGTCGGCGGTGGCGCGCACGGTCTGCGACTCCGAGAGGAGGACTTCAAAATCGAGCAGCGTCCCCCGGGAGTTCGTTCGGCTTCCCTCTCAGCCTCTCCGTCGCGTTCCGAACTCTCTCATTCTCTCTCACACACGCGCGCGCGCACACACACACACACCCCTCTGCTGCCACGGAGTTTAGCGGACGAGCGTGTGCCCGAACATGTGGACTCATCATCATCAGCGCTGATATTCCGAATGTGCCGGCCGTCATACGCGACCCCACAGCCTCTTGCCTCGGCCCTCCTTTTTGCTCTCATTAAGCTTCTCCTCGTTCCTCGGTAGCTTCGCCGCCAATCATCTCGTTCGTGGACCCCCGACCCGGCCGTGTCCGCTAACCGAGTGTGCGGCCTAATCACGATGCCCGGAGGGTGGTTCGATTCATCTTTGATGGAGCGAAGGAAACCACCGTCCTTATGTACCCTTTCCTTACACCGCTGCGATATCGAGACGACCATCACGAATACTCGTGGGTAGGACCGCGTGCATTTCGGGATTCGTCTTCGCGTCTCTGCTCGATACTCCGCGCCGGAAGTTGTTATTTTATATTCGAGACCATTTCAACGATGAACCAAAATAATGTAAAGTGTTTTTCCTCGCGTATGCAAGGTGTGTTCGTCGTTTCGTCTAATGAGAAACACCTAGGAGTTCAATCGTTTCTCGTCTAAGAAATCGGTGACGCAGGCTCGACGCACCCGGAGAGAGAAAGAGAGAGAAATGGATCGTTTTATTCCCTAAACATATCCACCGTCGTTTGGCAGCGGAAGGGCCATCTGGCGATTCTCTAACACCGACGAGCGGCTCATCGAAACCCTCGCGGGGTCTAATGATGTATAACGTGGCATTCGTTCACACTGACCATAGTTACATTTGCTCGCTGCGTATATTCGTAAGCGCGGGGGTCAAGCGGTACGTATCGTTGACCCCGAGTACAACGGACCAGAGCTCATTTCCCGAACCCCCCGAAAATCGCCGACCCTCGCCCTTGATAATGCAATTATCGTTAGCGCAGAAGTTTAGAGCGTCGCATATGTGCGCTTAATGATAATTCATCGTATTCCACCGTATTTTTCCCGGAAAGCGTTCGCCGTTCCCGCGGGGCGAGATATCGCAGCGCTTTCCGGAAAAGGCAACGATAGCGTTCGCGATAGCCATACGCGACTTGTTTCCACGATGAGCAATTTTAACACCAGCGCGCTACGAGATTACGACTCTTCGCGTAAAAACGCGTAACAACATTTTTACGAGTTTTCCTTTCATTTTATTTCATTCGTTCCTTCAGCGAAGAGTTTTCACATCACGCTTTTTTTATATAATTATGTGTATCTACCGTACATATAGGATGTATCTGAACTGTATCGACGAACTTACAGGACGGGTTCTACGTTGGGAAATAAGTGAAAAAGTGTGTGTATGTGCGCGTGTGTATGTGAGTTTAGTGAATATATTGTCCGCAAAAATTTGGTTTTTGAGATAGCCTTCGGAAGATGACAACGATGAAAGGAAAAGTGTAACGCCAAGCGATATAAGAATGCTAATATAACACTTTTTTTAGAGAATAAATGTTTTCGAAGATAATACCTTTTCAGAAGATAACTGTTTTCGGAGATAATACCTATTAATTTTGATTATTTCCGAATATTAACCGAAGAATTGTTCACTGAGGCACTGATATATCATTACCATTTATCGCGAATGAAATTTAATAAACATATTATTTACAGATGTCAATTATGCATTGATAAGGGAAGCGGGCATTTTGAACAATTTTTATAATAGTATTTGTCCAGCTACTTGTTTATAAAACACGATTTAACGAGTAAAGTATATTTTTCACCGAGATTGCGGCGGCTGTATCTCAGAAACTCAACGCCTGAGGGCAAATATTTATTAAGACTTTTTTACTTATTTCTCATGTAGAATCTATCCTGTGAGTTTGTCGGTAGAGTTCAGACGCACCCTGTATAAAATAACACGCGCATGATAAAAATGCTTCTCTTCTCTGTCTCTGTCTCGCCGTCGTCGCATGATGCCGTTGATTCCCTCCGCCTGAGGCCGCGCCTTTTCAAGCTTCAACGACTCAAGTCACGCGGAATTCATGTCATTAAAGACAACGATACTACTCTCAGATTGGATTCATGGGAGTTGGCAATATGGAGTCGCGACAGAGATTCGTGGAATAAAACGGCGAGATGAGAGAGGGGCCTCAGCCAGCGGCCCGAGACCCCCACGTGTTTTTAATAATTGATAATCTACGTAGACGTTTGTGAGAACTTGATGTAGGTCCTGGAACTGTGGCATAATCGCACCATTCTCTTTCGCGGCTACGTTAAACATTACGCACCGGGGAATGGGCGCGCGATCTCGCCGCTCTCCGTAAAACACGCTGTAAAGTAACGTCGATTCGTTTCGAGCGCGAAGCAAGTACTCGCGCTCACTAAGATAAATTGAAACCGGCCTTTATCTTTAAATCTACATCGCGGTTAACCGTCGAATAAATTCGCGTGTTTGCCTTTTTAAAGGGAGCTAAAGTAATTTGGCGCGCGTATCGAACGCGTCGGGATCTTAGGCGAAAGTTTGTTAACGACACTCGTCGCCGCAAAATTCCCCGAAGATCCGGCGGATGATAAAACAAAGCCGTGCAGTTAGCGGGAAAAATCAGTCCGCGAGTGGGACTGATGCGAGGAAGGAAAAATCCCGTTCTCTTGGACGGAGGTAGGTGCTCGGCGGATTAGCGTTACTCTCGGATTAGACGACGACGATAGCCGGCTGCTGGGAGTTACCGAGCGCTACAACCGGCGACTGTAAGCCCTTTTTCGGGACTTGCTTGGTCGTTAGTAATCGTTTTAATAGGCGGTCTCCCTGGCGAAAGACCGACAGAGAGAGAGAGAGAGAGAGAGAGTTGAAACTCCGCGGAAAATGGACGGCGTTAATCTCTTTTCCGAGTGCCTGTCATGAAATGAGATTTGCGTCGATGAGGTGAGGTATGGGTGCATAGCGAAACAGCAGGCCGGTATGAGTAGATTCGTGCACGCATTCACGCACATATTCGCGTTGCACGCGCGCGCGTACGCGGCGACGACACACACGTGTGCGAGAGACGTCCGTTTGTGTACGGCTCCGCGTGTACGGCCATGCGAGTCGACAGCGGAGAGGTAGATTTAGGGTGTAGATGGAACTTCTCCGCAGCCATTAGCCGCACCACTCTCAAAGCCTCCATAACACGATTCATACATTTTCCTGGCGAATGAAAAACAGTACAGGGAACAGCAGATCCAATCCCGAAACGATGACGCCGTTCTGGCTGTCTACCGTTAAGTCAGCGATCCTCTTACGCGTTTGCTGGTTGACACACATTTCTTCTAGGCAGATGCATTACGTCCCCCTCTCTCCCTCCGTTGTTCCCTCCTCGGATTGATGATGTTCGTGATGAATCTTCTTGATCGAGAATCGATGTTTTGAATCGCCGTCGCGAATTGAACGCGCGTTCGCGTCGCGCGTTGTTCCAAATGATAATTTTAATGTACGAGTAAATTGGAATTACTTGCGCGATATACCGTAACACGGGGAGATTATGTCGTTCAAACGTAAAGAGAGGCGGCGAGTTTAACGCGGAATTATTTTAATCGACTGGAGCCGGGGAAGAGAGAGCGAGTCGGGATCGATATTCGGCGCTTAAACAAAAAAAAAAGGGGAAAAACGTGTGAAGCCGGCCAGAGCCGGGACACTTTTTCAACCACGCGCGGTACTTCCTTTTTTTCCGTATTCCGGTGAATCCTCTTTGCGATTCCAACGTTGAGACGGCTAGACATTCGACTAGACACTCGAGTTTGTTCGTGTGTGCCCTCGTATAATTGAGTCTGGACGCGCTTACGGCGAAGATATAGGGAAATATTGGCATTTAATTGGAAAGTTTCGAACCGGGAGATCTCGCGCGGGCAATTGCGTCGAATAAGGAAATAAACGCGATCGATCGGAAAGAAGGACCAGTATCGTCCTTTCGACGCGTGATAATTCATATCTCGAGGGATAATAATCACAGACGATTTTTCAACACTTACGATCCCGTGCACGAAGGAAAATAATTTTGCCGAATAATTTCGTAGCGAAACCATCGTTTGTTACTGCATATCCGTGGTGAATCAATCGATGACTTATCGATCACGGCAACTGCATTATTCAGCGAATTAAAGCGTGCCGCTTGGAAGAACTTTTGTTCGTTTAAACAAAATTCCGTCCATTTTACCACTCTTTCTTCCTCAGTGCGGGTATACTTAGGGAGATATGGAGAGAAAAGGGCAATTAAATCATATATGCATGTACACTTTTTTAATATCATCGGGGGGTGTCAAACGTTATATTTCAATATATTCTCGTAGGAGGCGATAGGTGCCGACCTGTCAAAGTTATAACGCCATCAACACGGTACATATTTCGTGCCGTCGTCATCGATAATTCATATAGCGCGGTCAAGGCGGCATATTAAAAAAGTTTCCGCCCGCGCTCTTCGCTGCGGCTGCGTCTCCGGCGCGCGCGGACGACGACACGCTCGCAACGATAACTCGCGTATTGGCGTGCGCGCAGGGGATACGGTACGCGGACGGCGCGCGCGCTTACGGGGAACTAATTCCGCGCGTTTATCTGGCCGGCGTAGCTCCGAACATCCGAATCGAGCGTGCGCCATGCAGCAGCAAGCAGTCTTTTGTAGGGATAGATTGTAGTAGCAGCGGCCGAGCGTTGTAACTGCACAACAGGCTGTAGCTCAACGAGGCGCACACGAAGATTTCAGGCCACTTTGCGTTCTTTCCCAGCTTCCGTCCCTTTCTGGACGGTGCTGCATAGGCAGGGACCTCTCGGGGGTACCGGCCGTGCCGGAGTAACGGAGAAAGCACGAGTGTGAGAAATCGATGAACGCGATCGAGAGGTAGCCGCGAGAGGTAAAACAAAATCGCAGACAATTCCTTGGCCGCCTGTGTTGCGCTTCTCTCGCCCTTGCCATTTCTTCCTTTCGTTCTTTCTTTCCTTCTTCCTCTCTTTTCTCTCGCCAGCTCCATCGAGTAATGGAGGTGGATAAGCTGTAGGAGGAAACGACAGGGGCTCGTTCGCTCTCTCACTCGCTCTCTTTCTCTCTCTCTCCCCCTCCCTCTTCCTCTCTCTCTCTCTTTCTTCCCTCCTCCTTCTGTCTCTCTCCGTCGTTCTCGCTTATACACGCTCGTCTGCGGGTATGTGTGCGCGCGCGCGCGTGAAAGTGTAGGCACCTATACATAGATATATTTCTATCCCTGCGCATCGCGAATCCCTCCATCTCCGCGCCTTCCCACTCGTCCTCCCTCACGAATCCCCCCCTGGCGTCTCTTTACGGATCCTGCCTTCGTTGGCTCCTAATTAAACATCCAGCTCGCTCGAATCCCAAGTCGACTGCGCCGTCGATGTTCCGATATTAGTACCCCGCTCCTCCGTCGTTCGCCCTCTCCTCCCTCTCCTTCACCGCAGCCTCCTCCTCCTCCTCTTCTTCCCGTCGTCATGCACCTACCTGCGCTTACTTTTATCTCGCACTTTTCTCCACCACCATCCTCGTTCCTCGTACCTACCTACCGCCCGTCGTCCCCCCCCACCCCTCTCCCCCGGCGACCCCGCGAAATCCCTATCCGCGTGCTCGGCGTAAGCCACGCTGTGCGCCTTATAAACAGATTTCGAGAAAAAAAAAGGAGGAACAAACCGAGGATCGATAGCCGCTACACCGACTCATATCGTGCGGCAGAATCCCGGCCTCTGAGTTAGTGTGTATTGAAGAGCGAACTTGTAGAAGGGGGGATGACGTTCGTTCGTGTCGTTACAGTAGGGCTGCTTTATTCTGCATTCTTAAATTCCGCGATTAGCTGCAGGCTCGATTGGGACGATGGTCACGAGTTTGCGAAAGGATAGTTGCTTTACACGTCGCTACACTGAGAGAAAAAGTATTTAAAAGGTAGAAAATATTTCTTCGGCGGGTGACATATTTATTCGAATCTACATTCTTTCATTGAAATACACGAAGAAAAGTAGAAATTACCGCAGAGATTTCGTAAAGTTGGACTATGCGATGAGATTATGACTGAAATTACGATGTGTGTTGCAATTTTTTGTAACGAACTTCATTGTACGCATCATTAAAGATTGCAACGCACACGTAATAATTTCAGTCATAATTCTGGCACGGTCCAACATTACAAAATCTTGTGGTAATTTTTATTACAATATCTTCTCCGTGTAAAGTAAACAATTGCTTTCATACACAGTTACAGATTGAAGAAAATGTAAATGTTCTCACTTGAGAAAATTTTTTCTCAGTGTAAAAATATGTATATTCATACAAGAAAATATGTTATCTATCGAATAAATATTTTTCTATTGTTTTCATATTCCTTCTCTCAGTAAAGTTACTTTTATATTCGACAGAAATAGTCATCGCAAAGTCTAGCTGAAAGAAAAAAAACTATTTCATGTAATATAATCTACATTTGTGAGATAACTATCATCGTTCGCTGAAAATATCTGCAGGTTTACACAGAACAAACCGTAACGACGGTTTGTACATTTTATAATTTTATCACAGTTTGTCCCTTTCCGCGACGGGATATCCGGAAGGAGCGAAATCAAACATATTAATCTAATTTCCGGGGCCATTTCCGACGTTCTCTCGGACACCGAATTTCGAGATCTTCAATGGGGACGAGCAACGCGTCTTCACTCTGCCGCGCGTCACGTCTCGCGTTACGACGGTCGTCGTCACAGAGCGAAACAAAATCTTCAATCTCCCCCGTGAAGTCAGATATGCCCGTAGTTACCGCGGTGCATACGTAAGATTCCTCCGCATCCCTCCGGGTTGCTGATTGTGCGCGCGCGTTGCCGCGGCCGGAACATTCGGCGCGTTATCAACGGTGCCGGGGCAAGAATATACGTACGACAATGCGACGCGCGACGTGTACTCGGTCCGGCATTCGGTATACGTGTACATGATGGTAACGTAAAATATATGTACATCTCTCCTCCGTTGGGAGGGGGAAGGGGGGGGGTGGCTGATGCCGCGGAACTGTCCAGGGTCCGAATCCGCACGCCATCCGACGAGAGGTTACCGGCGAGAGCGGCCGCAACGGCAGCGACTGCAGCAGCGACTGCAGCAACAGCAACGGCGGCAGCAGCGCGCCGAGCATCTCAAACACGATCTTGTATTCCAAGCTGGCCGCGCTGCTGGCAGCGCCTACGAGCGAGAGAATAGTCATTAACTAAATAACGGCCTGATCCCTAGCATCCACGTTCTCTTCTCTGTCTCCCCTATCCGCTCCACCGTCGGCCTTATTCTCATGCCCGTTCCATGCCATCCCTCTGATCTCGCAGAGAGAGAGAGAGAGAGAGAGAAACGAAGGCCGAAGGGAAAGGAGAAACACGATCCACCCAGTCAACCAACCAGACAGGAAACCACCCACCACTACCACCATCACCACCACCACCACCACCACCACCAGCATCACCACCACCACCACCACCATCACCACCACCATCGCCGGTCGCCCCCGCTCGCGAACAGCGGCTGGATGTTATCACCCGCCAAACGTTTTACAGCCAATACGGCGCTTTTGCAGTTCTCGAATGACTTTTTTATTGAGCTCAAATCGATATACCCGGCATTCTTCGCGCCGAGCACCTCGCCGCGCCGGGCCTCGGACGGTCGTCGCGGCGACGATTTCGTAGCGATCGCGATCATTACGGTGTTAGTCATGCTTAATGTTTCTTCGTCGTGCTCGGGG
>NW_014556062.1:1443923-1469005 GCF_001313825.1 Dinoponera quadriceps | reverse complement strand
CCCCCCCGTAGGTAGCCGAACGCGAAATGGGAGATTGCGCGATACTAAATTATCGTCTTGCTTAATCCTTTATGTGAAAGGAGAGAGAGGGAACAGCCCGGGGGTTTACTCTGAATCGAGCAATGTAAAATTTCCGTATCGCTGACGCAACTTCGAAGGGGAACATTTCCGAGAGATTCTTACGCGAGCCACTGCGTGCGAATATTAAATTCGACATTTATCGACGAGTCGTGATGCACGATGTTAATTACGGCCGAAAGATGTACCCGTTCGGAGCGGAAAATCCGATCAGGTGTTATTTCTTCATCCATCAACGCAACCTGAACGCTTTATCTCGATCCACCTTTTTCCACCGAGACTCTCTGTAGACACATTCTCCTCGTTCGTAAACCTGGCCAGGTGCCGGCCGTAATGTCGCGCAGGGAAATGACAGTGCATGGCAAGCACGTGTCCAGCGCGACATCACATATGGCGATAGCTGGCTGAGTACTGTTCAGCATTATACCTCTACGTGTCGTATGTCTACGAGCGCTAAGCTCCTCGGAGTAACGTGAGAAGTAGCGTCGGACGTTGTCGGACGGGGACACGAGCTCCGCAGAGGAGCAGCGGAGGGAAAAGGTGGCAGAAGATACGGCCAGGGTGGAGAGTAGTGCGGCCGCTTCGGTGTGGCACAATGCGGAGTCGCGCGCCTTGACAATAAACACGTGCCAGTCATGTTTTCCTTCCATTTGCCTCCTCATAAATCCAGCATAAAGCCGCTGGATAAACAGTCTGGACGCGGTGATTTCTCTCCTCTCGGCCTGAAAGGGCCGTACTTCGCGTGGACGAAGTGTCCGTTTCGATGTGTAATGAAAAAAATTTCCTTCCTTTCTTTTTCGTCCCTCTAATTGATATCACTTTTCGCGCACACACGTGACGCACGTGTGTATGCGACTGTTCACACGCGAGGTGGATTTCTGTATTAGCGAGAGCGCAACGGTATATCGGCAAATAATTATCGTCGGGGCGCCTCCCGTGTCTCCCGGTCGCGTACATGAAGCGATGAATAATTTGCATTTTACGGAAAAAAAGAGAAAAATAAAAATACACCGCCGCAACGTCCTCGCCAATAATGACCATGTCGCGGAATTGCGTTCTTCCTGTAACCGGGCGCACATATCGAGTAATCCGGCTCTCTAAAACGTAGAGAGCGACGAAACAAACAGCCCGCTGTTGAAAATGGCAGGCAAATCAGACAATTTCACGGCAGATAATCCATGATGGCTCTCCCCCTCTCTCTTTTGATATACGCGCGTCCCATGCACAAACGCACACAGATACCCATTACCACCACTACCACCAGAACGAGTCATTTGGGTGATGCAGACAGATCGAACGTTTTTCAACTAGTCAGACTTCGAAAGAGCAGAAGAAAGAAAGAAAGGGAGTGAATGAGAGAGCGCGAGGAGGAGAGGGAGGAAGAGGAGTAAGGGGGGAAAGTACGAGGAGGAGCAGGCCGCATGGGGTCGACAAGAGCCAAGGGAATCGCGGCCGTATTCCCGCAGTACGGATTCACGGAGCGTTATGATTTGTGCTCGCTTAGACTTCCGTCAATAATTTTACGGCAAATTTAACTCTAAACTTTCCGCCGGCGCGTTTTCACCCTCCCACCATTCCGCCCCCGTAATTCTCGAAGGACGGTTCTCAACGCGCGCGCCGCAGCGTGCAAAAACTTTCGGCTCGTCTGATCCCCGTCTTGTCGACCCCGCGCTCCCCCGCCGTGCTCGCTCGTTCGGATGACCGTCGACTGCCGCCGAGGATGTTGAAGATCGTCGAATCTCTTCGGCGATCACCGGTTATTAATCATTAATTTCCCGGTTGGCGGCTGTTGGTAGTAAAGACGGGTATTAGTTTAGGGCAACGTAAGATTGGCGCGCGGAAAAGAAAGTGCTAGACTCGAATTACTTCCAAAATTCTCGAGCAAATTTTTATTTGGTATATAAGTAATATTTATTTGATCCGAGCGAAAATTCGCCAAGGAGTGTTACTTGGATCTAACACTATTTTTAACATTAAATGAGGGTCTCCTCGTGAATTTCACGTATATATGGACAATGAATATCTGATTCTATTTCTTAAGTAAGTTTCGAAAAAACTTTATTACATTATTCGAACTTGAGTTCAAGTTACACAAGCCACGTAGCGATGAGAATGAAAAACTCTAGAACGAGCGAGGTGTTTTAGATTTTCACCAAAAAAAAAACATGTCGACAGAGCTGAGAACTTTGCAATTGAGAGAAAATGTCGCGTACGTGAAAAGTCATGTGCACACACGTAGCCGTGTTTTCTCGCAAAATATTTTTCACTCGAGCACCATCCGATCGCATGAGCACCGTCACGATTTCCACGCAACGGGAGCGTTCCTCGGAGATTAAATGGAACCGTTCATCTTATATCTGTAATAAAATGCCTCCGGGTATGTTTTTGGAAGCGACATCGCGAGAAATGTCTCTCGGGAGCGTAAACATTTTAGAAGTTGGCGGTGCAACGTCGAGCGAACGGGTAATGCATGAATAGAGATACCGACGAATACATAGGCGTGCATCCATAAATTTAATGGTCGAGCGAGGAAAGAAGTCGCGCGGGGACGAGGGGAGGCCCAAGTCTAAATCCAGGCCCTAAATTTAAATCTTGTTAAATCTTCAATTCCACAACACAGTAGAAGCTGAGATAGCAAAATATATTCAATTTTAATGATATAATTTGTTCCTCCTTTGACCTATAATGTCTTAAATTTCTGTTTTCGCTGCTTTTAGCGTCAAAATAGGTTGTTTCAAATACTCTGAACTTAACCTTCCATCGATAATGTGAAATTTAGCATTTTCCGTGAACAATCCGGATCGTTAAGGTACAATGCGTGTTTTAGGCTATAACAGAATGTATTTCGGAAAGAAATAGTGTAATGGTGTCGGCTTCAAGAAGTTGAATTATTTGAACATGAAGACGAAGAAGATTCTGAAAATGAAGATTTGCGTGAGAAAGGAAATGAAGTCTCATCCGGGAAAAAAAGAATAATAAAGTTATTTTTACAGCAGATCGATTATTAAAAACTCAGTTTTCGATTATTTTCATCAAGATAACATTTATAGCTAGAAGGTGGTATTAAAATTAAATCTGTAAAATTAAAGGTCCGAGAGAGGAAAAGAAGTTAACGAGTATGGTATCGTCAAAGTAAGTTTTCACTATAGACTATAAATCAGGTAAATAGGCGCGAGCTATCCTCAAGAGCAGCATCCGAATTTCGACTCGGTGGAGGGAAACGAGCGGAAGAGCGACGGAACCGAAAGAGAAACGGAACGGACAAAGTAGCGAAGAGGAAGAGAGACGCTCTCTCATCGCGCTCACGCCGATCGCGGTTGCTCTCTTCGTTGCTATAGATAGACGCTCTACGTCGGCACGCGTCGCACGATGAAGAACGGCGATGCGACGACGATCGCCGGTCTCCGTCGCGGCGATGGTCCCAACAACAATTTCCGCCAAGTGCGCGCCGCGCTCGCTCCCGAATTGTGCCGCGTGACGGCTCGCCGCGACGATCTCGATCATAAGAAAAGGAAAACAGGCGAGGGAAAAAGGAGGGAAGGGAAGATGAAGAAAAAGAAAAGGAAGAAGAAAGTGACAGGCCCCGAGCGAAATCGAGAACGGGTCGTTGTCGGTGAACGCGCGCGCGCGCGACCGAGCGAGAGAGCGAGAGAGAGAGGGGCGCGGCGGGGCGGAGGGGGAGGAAGCGGTGACACTTAACTCTGTCTGAATCCGGCCACGTGCATTGTTCGCCGCTAATTTTAGTGCTCGCTGTCGCTTTGTCCAACGCTTCTATAGGCGGAGATCGAGGAGATTCGAATGCTCTCTATATTTCCCTCTGTGTCTGCCTCTCGCCTCTCACCTTTCCTCGCCTCTTGCCGCTTTCATCGAGACGCAACGAGAAAAAACGCCCCGGCGAGACGATCGAGAGCGAGAGGATCTCGCGGTGGAAGTCTTGTCTCGCGGAGGAGACGCCGTGATTTACATGCGCGCTAAATCGCTTCCAGTTACGGCGATGTCTGGCGCCGCTTTCGGCGGAGAGATGCCTTTCTCGCGGGCCAAAAAGCGCGTGGGATTAAGATTGACGTATCCGCGCAGCGATACACGAAGGCAGCATTCTTGTGTTATTGATTTTAGTCCGACCGAGCGATTTGCGCGGCACAGCCTCCTGCGACTTTTCTCTCGCATCCGCATGTTGAAGTTCCGACGTTCTCACAGTCTTCTCGTCGCTGAATGCACCTGTCTCATGATATCGGCTAGTTAGACGTCATTTTGACGTTCGGGAGACGACGGGACTTTTTATTCGGCGTAAGAAATTAATTCGCGTGCCCGGCAGATAAGAAATTTCGTCTCAGCGTAGGATCGAGATATGCTGCCGAGTGCGATTAAATAATCCCCGACAAAGCATCCTTCGTGTGCACGCCGTATCGCGTTGCGCGCCGGAGATTCATTCGGACGGCGTCCAACATATTTTATATATCTCGGACATTAAGCGCGAAGAGAACCCGTTGGAATTACACGAAACGGTCAAGGAAGATAGAGAAGGATCACCCTTATACCCATCGATCTTTCCCCTCTGGCCTCTTTACACTTCTGTTGCACATTGTTTTTCATCGACTCGATAGGCAATCACATAAATAAGTCAGCGGCGAATGGGGCACCGGTGAGGCGACCGGGCAATTTCGTATTCACGGTCTGCAGGGAAAACGGAGAACAGAGAGAGAGAGAGAGAGAGAGAGGGAGGAAAAGATAAAAGGAGTGAGTGGGAGAAAGACGCACACATACTGAGCCCGATCGCGCGCGGTGGCCCTATCAAACCATATTCAAACCCTGCCGGGCAACGGAAATCTCCGCTGTCCGAGAATTCGACCGATAAAAAAAACTTCTACCCCGGTGAGAGCTCGAGCGGGCAAGAAAGGCGAGAGGGACGAAAAACGGAGGGAGGAGGGTGTCAGCGCGGCGCGGAATCACCAGAAACGTGAATTATCGGCGTTCGTTACATATTCCTTTTTATGTGTCCTTCGCCATAAACGGGGAAAGGTGGGCTACCTCCGGCCGAGGGAGCGGAGGGACTCGGTTCGCGACGTTTTTGCATGGGCCAGGAGACTCCCCCGAGGGTCATCACTCGCACTTCAGGGACAGTCAGTGTCCAGTTGTCCCGGCATCCCCGTGTCCACCCCATCGCCTCCGCCATTCGATCCGTTCGAGTCAGCCTGACAACTGATATTGCGTGATCTATGGCCTCGAGCATTGCACGCCTGGGACAAAACTGACCTGTTCTCTCTCTCCCTTTCTCTCACGATCGCTTTCTCTCTTTTCCAACTTATTCTCACTCCTTCCCTCCCTCCCTCCCTCTCTCGCCCCCCCAGCACTCGGTGTCTCTCCTCGCTCTTCTTACCCTCCGTCCCTCTTTCTTCCAAGTTTCCACCCTTCGCGACGAAGGGTCGCGGCCGACCTCGGACATACGCGCGAGCCCGGGCTCACATGTGTGTGGGGCCGCGCTCCCGCCGTATTTGAGGTGTGCAGCGGCGAAAAAAGCAAGCAACAAAGTAATAGATGTCCTCGGACCCTTTGCGAGACCACCGTGTCCACTTCGTCAATAAAAAATCACGGTATAATAGAAAAAGAACTCGCGCGCAACACCCTCGCCCGTTGTAGGCCCCATGAGATACGCTCGCGCGACTCCCCCTCGACCATCCCGGAATCTGCGTGCGCCCGTGAAATATTTACAGGAGTATTCTCTGATGCAGCGAGAGAGATATCTGCGTAGGTAGCTTAGCAGCTTTGATTGAGAGATTGAATTTCATCGACGACGCTGGTTTTCCCATATTCGCCTCGCTCGGCAGCGACTCGCTGCTTCCGATGGTGAAGCTTTCTCTCTTGCGACCTATCCGCAGTGTTTCCGAGGTTCTCCGTCGGGCTTGAACAATAATTTGTAATCTATCTATTAAACGAACAAAGATGTCATCTATACGCAAAATATTTATAATATTCTTAAGGAGAAAATACATTTTTCTTTAGAGTACGTAATAATGTATTTTTCCCAAATTTTTGATGACTATATTTTAAGACTGTTATTGAGAAGATATTTTTTTTGTTGAAGATAACTATTATTTTAATGAAGGAAAATAAATTGAATAATCACTTTTCTCAGCAGCAGAATGATATTCTTCTCCGCGTAGCGTTTCCGTATCGCCCGATTTTAGCATATCGTTCTCTTTTCTTCATTTAACTTCATTTAAACGCGTTTTGAATTCATTATCAAAATATCGGTGGCATGTCGTAAAATCTATTGAAACGTCGACATGACTCCCGAAAAAGCAGCGAAAGATGAAAAGGAACGAAAAAGAGAGACCCGTTTCGTTTAAGAGCGGAAATGTGATAGCCGAGTTTGGCTTACGGTCGAAGGAGAGCTGAGAAGCTATGTGAGCGGCCAGTATGCCGTAGGGAGCCACATACTACGATATATCTTATTATATTACACACGATAGGTCAGCAATGAAAACTAAGTGCATATGAGAATCCATGGGGTTATAAGATTGCGAAAAACGACGGGTGGGTTAGTTTCGTGCTCCGAAATCGAAAAGCGCACGAAGCGGCTATTTCATGATTGGAAGATTGGAACTTCCCCGGTCCTCGTTTTAATCGGAACGTGAAGTGAAAATTCAATCTTTCGGCAAAAAGTATCTTTCGCGTTCGTGTTTGTTAAATCTATCTCACAACGTAACAGTGCGAAGTTCGACAGAATTTGGGACAAATGAAATTTAAATTTAACGCAAAAATTTTCACTGTGTACATTCAAGTAAATACCTGCTGAGTAAGTAAATATCTGCGAAGTATCGAAGTAATTATTTTATTCGGGTTAAGTAATAATACTTAATATTATTTAACGATTAATATATTACTTGATATTAACATTATGTGAATGTATGTAATGCCTTTTCCTCATTCACTCATAGTTCAAGTAATATCTACTTAATCCGAATAAAACAGTTGCTCCAATATTGCCTAGCAGATGTTTGCTTGAATGTAGCCATTTTTTCTTTCAGTATATGTACGCACAAGTCGGGGGATGCATTCGATACAAATGTTTATCCAGCACAAGTTTACATCATTGTGAATTTTCGATGTATCATCGTTGGTGAAATTTATTCGAAGGCCAGCCACGAGAGAGAGAGAGACATTCGTTCGTAAATAAATTATTAATAGCCGTTATTACAGGCGGATTATAGGAAAGTCGGCTTCGCGTGGAACGGATGAGAGCCGTTGAATTTTTCATGCGCGATAAGATCTCGGAGTCGCGCTCCCGTGGAAATGTCCCCGCTCGTGAAATTGGGAATAGGTAGGAGGGTGGCCGCGCGCGGACGCATATGCTTTCGGCGCGTCGGCAAAGTGTCGGTCGCCTTATGGCGTATACGCGCTGGTAAACGTATGCGGTTGTTGTAAAAAGGTCAGCGCGGAGGACGGGAAGCATTTTTCTCGATATCCGAGCCGAGAATGCGCCTTCTCTCACCTCCACGGAAATTTCCGTGACACGCGACGGCAGGAAGCGTATCTCACGGGCGAGGGAACGTCAAAAATCGAACGAATCTACGGACGTACGTACACGTACATGTGCGTGTGTGTGTGTGTGTATCAGCGATGTGATTCCTCCCCCCTCCCCTCTCTCTTCCTCTTCCTACGACGGATTTATGTGCGATTAATCCTCGGAGGAGCGACGCGCCGCGGCGTTGTTACGTGGCGCGGAATCGCGCCAAGATTTCCGGCGGCGCGGCAGGGGATATCGGGACGATAGCGGATGAGAGAGCGGGAGGTGGTCGGTTAATTGAAGTATTTCTTATCTAAAAACTGGTGATCCCATACAGCCGCGAGCTCGGAAGACCTTTGATCCGTTAAGGTCTGCCCGGGCGTGATTGCGGGGCTCTTGTCTTCTCTTATAATTGATATTGGCTCAGCGGCAGTGGTGTAGCGGCGGTCGGTCCGTCCAAGAGCCACCCTGGACTATAGGATTCAGAAGTAAGGGATCGCGGGTGGATAGGTCGGAGGAGGGCGGGAGGGAGGGAGGGGGGGGGGAGATTTCGNGGGGGGGGGTGATTTCGATGGTCATGGAAAGGCGTACTTGGCGGAAGGGACGACGGGCCACCAGCCACCAGCAGCTCTAATCCCCGATGGCCCCGTCTTCGAGAATAGTTGGTAATCCTACGGGATAGTTGGAGATCACCGAGTTACACTGGACACACTTGAGCGCCGGGGGAGAAAGAGAGAGGGGGGAGGGAGGAGGAGGGGAAGAGGGACTGAGTGAGTCTGTGCTAGACCCTTTATTGGCAGACGCCGCTAAGGTGGATATCTAAAGAGAATTCGAACTTGAGGAACTCGATAGTTACACATCTCGGAGGAGTCGAACGCGAATTTCGAGTAAAGATGGATAAGAGCGGCGAGGTTAAGACGACGGCGGGGGATATCGGGAGGATACCGACGAGAAGGTGGAAACCGCTTAATGTTCCAAGTTCAAGCCGAATCTGACCCGAGACTTACAATCGTACACTTAATGTGGAGAGCCTAAGGAATTAGGGGGAGTGGTAGTATTGCGAAATCCTATCGCGTGGGGCGCGCGACTCGATACAGATTATTCCGGTACACACGACGGCTATCGTCGATGTATCGTAATCCTTCTGACGTTCTGAGCTGAATTATATTTATAATTGTATCAATGTATGAGAGAGAGAGAGAGAGAGAGATATGTAATTGTATCGATGTATGATGAAAGAACGAAACCTGCTGCATTTTTTTGAGCTATATCGTCGTTGGAAAATATATTAATATTTCTTTCTTACAAGTAACTGGTAAAGTTTAAAGGTCACATTGTATGTCGGGGTACACAAAGAATATAATATTATTTTATAAGTTTTTTTTTAGGTAAATTTTTTAATTTCCCAAAAACGGAATGTCAACCCAGAGTCTGGTTGCTGAAATATTTAATTGTAAAGTAAGCTCTAATAGTTGCGTATCAAAACTTTATTATTATTATTATTATTAGACACGTATTTTTATACGTAATATTTTTATACGTAACGTTTATTACATGAATTGTACTGCAAACGCATCAAATGTTGAAACAATTCCCGCGTCAAGATTCACTAACATCGTTCCGTTCCGTTGGTTGTGCGCCAACGTTTCAGGTGCAGGCTATTTAAAAGTCACAGTAAATAACGTGGCATTTCATGTAGAATGGAACGTTTAAGTATCGGTTTTAAAGCAATAGAATAGAGAACTTTTCACGGTACTTCATGCCAGGAAGCGGAATACTAAGTGCCCGGTGCGTGTCAGATATATTGGAGAGAGACACCGGCAACAAGAATTCCCTTTTTTCATTTTACATCACATATCCGGTGAGCAGCCTGGAAACACTCAATAGATCGCGCACAGTTAGTTCGCTCGCTTATCTTGGAGAACAAAAAAAAGTAGAAAAGGAGGAAGCGCAATTTATCCTTACTTTAAAACGTACGTGTTCCTTAAGAGCGCAATCAAAAAAGAAAGGAAGAAAGATACAAATACAGATTTGATATTTTTTAACGCAATTTAATAAAAAAGAAAACAAGAAAGAAAGAGAGGAAGTTAGTGTTATTTATTTATTCCACATTCTGGGAAAGTTCTTCTCAAGCGTGATTACAAAATGATTACAAAATACAATAATTTTAATTACAATGTAGTAAGTTCATGCAAAAAGGTTCTAATGTAAAATAATTTGAATAATTTTGATCTTGTATAGAGAAATATTAATGAATCTTTCCGTGATTTATTTGACCATTGATTGATAAGGGAAAAACATTAATATTAGGCATGGCAATGCTATCCAATGTTGTAAATTGTCAATTATACCTTAAGAAAATATAAAGAGAACAGTTATAGTATTCACGTTCTAGTAAAAGATTATGAAAAGCTGTTTTAAATNGGGGGGGGGGGGGGGAAGGGAGAACAAACGGAAGAAAGAACAGAGACGGTGTAGTGGAGCGGTCGAACGAGTCGAGTCCCATATCGAAGGTAGAAGCTTAGTTAATGCGCCGTATATTACGGTAATGGTGACTCTAAGTAGGAATTATATATGCAACGCACTCCGTCGCATACCTTCACGTCACCGTAAATGGCATATTTCAGAGCCGCGGACTCGTGGTCTAAGCTCATCGCTTCTACGTGCCTCGCTCGCCAGATAGTATAACAAATAGAGCACTGTCCGCCGATAATTGAGGAATTTGGAATTCAATATCCACCGATCGGCCGCGCCGTGGCGGTGACGCGTGTCCTGGGTAGTCAATTCACAGGCTGCCATTTGCATTGTGATTCGTTAAGCCTTCACTATCGGCTATTGAGTGACCATCGACGCCGTGAGAGTATGACGAGTACCCGGTCTCGTATTGCAACCTCTCGTTTATTCTCACTGCAGACGAATCAATGTGACCAAAGGCGTCAACTACAGCCTCGTTCGAAAGCCCTGATAACCCGTGAAATTTCTCTGCGGTGGGCCCGGCTCCTGCCGGAATTTCGAGCACCGTCGCTATGATTCCCGCGCGCGCGCTTGAAAAAGCCCCGTTCTATCGCCGCCTCGTCGTTAATTCTAACGTGCATATCCGTGTGATAATTATATGATTACTTATTATTATATAATTCCATGTAATTTCAAGGGTGAAATTCAGCGAAAAATATTTGAGATCAAGTACATCGATATTTCCCGGAACTTCATTTTTATACGGATACGTTGGACGGTAGGTCTCTCTCGCGAATTACATCGCGGGAATATCGCAGCGTCATAATTGCCCAAATAACAGGGAATGTGATAAATTTCGTAACCAGCGTGCTCAAAGTAATTTTGTCTTATGCTTCGAAACATTTGATGAAAAATCGATAAAACGGATTTTTTCGCCTCGCATTGACGACCAGCAAGTCCTCGAAGTCGCTGTTCTCGTGGATAAATTCCGAATGAAGTCCGAATGATTGAGAAATCGCCTCGAAAGAATAATACCGGCCATTCCAGCGATCGGCAAATTTTTCGTGCGATCCATCTTTAATGACTTTCGCCGGGGCGTCTTTAGGAGGACACCTCCTTCGCTGAAATATTCATCCGATCCGCAAGGATTACTCTCGGGCGCGCAGAATACGCCGTCATTTCCAGATCCACGGTTCGTAAAGTTATGCTCGACGAGGCGCGGAGGAGGGGCTTTTCAATCGACGGCCATAGCGCGCCAATCGACATGAATTTTGAAGCGTATCTGATAGCAGCACGGTGCTACGTAAATATTTAATGAAACATCCTGGCCGCAATATGGGTCCCCGCACTCCGCTAGGGGAGCGGGGGAGCCAGTGAAACCCCGGAATCGTCGGCGGCAGCTAGACCGGTCGAACCGCCATTACGTTGATACATATCCTCGCATCTCTCTCTTCATATATTGATAGCGCGCGTGCATTATTGATGAGTTCGTTATATTTATGGTTCGTTTTAAAACTCGCCAATCATTTCTCGCGGCGGACGCCGTCCTCTCTCTCTCTCTCTCTCTCTCACACACACACACACTCTCTTTCTCTCTCGCTCTTGTCCTCGCCGGCCGATCGATCGAGCATTGAACTGGCGTGCATAAAACTTTAAACGTCGGCGCAACATTTTATCGTCGGCGATCTTCTCGAATCAATCGGACTCATAACCCGCCCGTTATCAATTTATCGTGTACAATAATTTCTAAAACGTTAATTCGCGATTCGACGATAGGAATTCTGCGTACTCGTTGATCACACGTATAAAAGCGATTTCTGCACGGAAAAGTATGCTGGATACAAGTAGATAATTACTCCAATACTCCTTTTGAAAAAATTTCACTGTGACGACGGAATGTATATAAATTTTTTTGTGAAATATACCTAAGTATTTTTATTAACTGGATTATTTCTTAGGAATAAAATTTTACTTCGCCGTATTTAAATAAACATTTATTTCTGTGAGATAAACCTTATATTTCACAAATAATTTTTTGCCTTTTTTTCTCAGTGTATGAATGAGGAGACTGTCAGGAGGAGGATTATTCGGAAAATGCGGAATATACATTGGCGGTCACGAATTCGCACCCGCGCGCGGTCCCCTTCGGCGTGTCAGGACAAAGCTGATTTTTATGTTCGAGTATCGAATCTTCCAGTCGAGGCGTGTGGGATACGCGGGGATCGCAGGGACACGCGTGAAGAGGGAAAAGGGTGCGGGAGCACGGAAACGATGTAAACGATACACGGCTCGTGGAAATATACTCAGGAGGCCCGAAAATTGCAGCGCGACGTATCCGCGACACGCTGTAAACGCTCGGCAACGACGGCGCCGTGAGTTTTTGCAACGACGAGTATTCTCTGGGCACTCATCCCACCCTCCCACCGCGACGAACCGATATCTAAGGACTATCCGTCTGATTTGCAGATTATTCAGTCCATCAAAGTCCACAAATATTTCACAAACATTTTTAATTAGATCTGTCTATTTATTTCTATTTTTCAAGTAAATTATACAAACAAAATAGATTTACTTGATCCAAGTAAAAAAATTTGCCAAGAATTATCGGAGTGACTATTTACTTGAGTCCGGCATTTTATTTCTGCGTGTAAATAGGATACTGGTCGGTAATGAGTTGAATAATATCGTCTCACGACGCGCCGATCGCGTTTAAAAAACGACACGGATTTTCACGGATCGCGAAGCTCGTGCGGCTCGTGTGCATGCGGCGC
Source organism: Dinoponera quadriceps (assembly GCF_001313825.1). Taxonomy (NCBI): domain Eukaryota; kingdom Metazoa; phylum Arthropoda; class Insecta; order Hymenoptera; family Formicidae; genus Dinoponera; species Dinoponera quadriceps. Next base: position 1,456,195 of record NW_014556062.1, on the reverse strand, counting down.
ATCTCCGGTGACGTGTGCAAAAATATTTGGGTGAGGCTTCTTTTCCACGGTTTGACGCGCGCACTCGTCAATTCTGAGAGGGAAACCTTGTATTCGACGTTACTACGGGCCAGCGACATCATATTACGATCTGTCTGCCTCGCGTATCCCCCCCGTATATGTAGCTGCACAATAAACGTCTGATATGCCTTCGCCTCGCCTTCTTTCTTCGCGAGCGCCGTCTCGGCTCCCCCCTCGCCCCACGCGCATCAAGTTATGAACGAGCATCGACGTTATCCTCATCGATCGATCAAATTTCAAGCGGTAACAGGTGTCATGAGGTCCGTCTCCTGACAAGAACAAGTTTTTCTACTTTGCCATTTTTTTTCGCGGTTCCTTTGCAATCGAGCGTCTTATCGATCATCCCCGATGAAAAAGGAAAAAAAGGGGACGAGCGAGCGAGCGAGAGAAAGAGAGAGGAAGAGGGAGAGAGAAACTTGCAAAGCCGTCGTGAAGCTCGACGCGATACGTCCGACGGTATAGATCCTCTCTATCCTCTGCGTCGCGGTGTGACTCGCGCTCGAGTGTCCGGGCTCTGAATTTTTTACACGACGTGTTGTCCTGCCGCGCGGGATCATTTTTATTCCGTAAAACACGATCGATACGCGCGCGCGCTTCCGCCTCCCACGCTGGATTTAGGTCCTCCGCGAGGAAGTCGCGCGAAATCCACCCCCGGTATTTTAATCTCCGCTCACTCGCGCATCGCCCTGTCATATGTGCTCGGCTACGCTCGCGAGAGTTCGCGTCTCCGCGCATACACGCGCCGGGGATACTATAATTTTCACAACAGACACGCCATTCAATGCCAACGGGACAAAACACCCTCGGTATTATTTTCCCTCAAATCTCAGCTGACAGCGACAAAGGAGACTCTCGCGTTCTTATCCCAACGCCGAGCCGAGAGACACCACACGCCACCCTTGCTCGCATACCGATCCTTTCAAATATAAGAAAAACACCCCGCGACGGAATATATCTCGGCCGACTATCCCATCCCCCCGTCCCAAATTATGCCAAATTTTCAAGCCGCTGGATTTTTTTTTAATTCTCCGAAAAACGAGTGGAACTTTATAACCTGTAATTGTTGCTTGATAAACCGCGATATTACTTTCACAAATAACGTTACGTTTGTGTCGCACACAGTAAAAAATTTTGCGTGAAATTTCACACATTTTACACGTCCCAAATGGTCCACAGAAATTTTTACGTTATTTAACCCAAGATGAATATGTGAAATTGCGTTAAATGATAAATACACACACACACACACATAAAGTGTGTCACGCGTTTATGAGAGTTCCGAGAGTGGTTTCATCGAATCCTCTCTCTCGTCGCGCGTCTACCTGGAAACAAGCATGATGGCATGTGAGCATATGTAACAATTGCATCGCGCATCGACTGGATTAGAATCTAAATTCGCCGTAATTCCTCGATTCCCCGATCGGCGAGGAATCGCAATGACTTTAGGCGCACAATTTTCACGCCTCCAGCCACAAAAGGCCGGCTATACTCATGCATTATGCATCTTACCATTCGGATTCATGGCTCAAAGTGCAATTAAAGACAGCGGGATTCTTTCACGCTGGACAACGTCTAACGCTAATTGCAACGTGTACCACGCGCGCGCGCAGACGTGTGTGTGTGTATGTGTCCACCCTCTTCTCTTTTTCCCCCTCTTTTCCCGAACGCGCCCGATTTCGCTCGATAACCTCGAGCGATAATTTCGCGGCTCGCGACGGAAAAATCGCCGCCGCGCGAACATTTCACCGCACGAGCGGGGTACGGGGCTGACTTTAATGATCGCGCTTAAGGGATGAGACGGTGGTACGATCGGGTCATTTCGCGCGAGGACATTTATAAATGACAAAGCGGCGAGAGCAACGCTATAACAGGTCTATAGTTACAGCCGGACTTGGCCGCCACGCTGTTCCGTCCAAAGAGGATGTAGGGTGGGGTGCCTCAAAGGGGGTGCTTACAAGAACGGGAGGAACCGGCGGCGGCCGGGTCGGATCTCGATATCGGGGAGGGAAACTCCGAGGATAGTGGTTTTAGACGCGCACTCACACATAGCCGCGTTACACGGAGAGGGTCATGCACATTCGGAGGTTGCCTGGTAATGGCTTCGGTTTATTAATGACCGGTCAGCTGAGTTAGCAGCCAACGTGTATTCCACGCGAAGCGCTACTCTAAATACATATACGTACCGAGATACGGATACTGTTGCACACACACATACATACACATGTGGAACATATCACTGACCGCACAAAAGACACACACCCGCGGACCTGCGTCTGCTTCTTGATACGCTCCCACTCGCCGCGACGAAAAACTGCTTGAATCTGAGAAGTGTGAAAATATATACCGGTAAATATATGCCGTCGTTCTCTCTCCCTCTCTCTCTCTCTCTCTCTCTTTCTTCTCCGTCTAACTCTTTCCTTCTGTTTGTAACGATCTTCTCGAGTAAAACATTGGGCGTCATTAAGGTAGTCGGATGAATGCCGGATTTTTAGTAGCGATATTAAGGGGGATATCTATATGTTTATTATTTATTGAAAAAAATACTTTCCTATAATTTTATTTAACTAAGTGATAAACGTTAATTTCGAACGAAATTCAGGTAAATATATATATAATATTACATCGAGATCTATTATTTATTTTTTATTTTTCTTATTAGCGCTTTATTTATACACGTTAATTGAGCTAATAGCGCATACATAATAGAAAGTGATATATCAATACTTAAATATGTATACATGTATTCAGAAAAAAGTAGTTTTAAATCAATTACAGATATTTTCATATATAAGTAAAAATATTATAATATTCTTGGAAAATTTTCAATCTTGAATTGTCTTCTTCTCCTTATTCTTCCCGTTGAAAACTATTTTAGTCGCCGAACGATCGATCGTTTTTTAATTATGCTAATAATTAAGTCATATTTAAATCTATATATATAGCAAGTTTCAACAGATTTCTTAAAAAAAAAACTGATTTTATACTACAATTACCTTAATTACTCACGGTGTTGCGATAGAGTGCTTTCGTCGCTCGTTGCCGCGTGCAAAAAATGATTGCGTACGACGTATCGTGGATTACATCGCGCACGTACGCGTCGCACGTCGCCTCGAGCGCGCTCTCGTCTGTCTAGCCGTGCGTCCCATAATAGATCGCTTAATAAGCAGCGGAGGTGCTTAAGGCGAGATTACGCGCGTCATCAGGATGCGTGTGATGCTGGTGAAAGGTTTTACAAAGAAAATTGTCTGCGCGGATAAGCGACGAGATATGGCAGCCTGATCAGCTCGCGTATCGCGCATATTCATGGGGCACGTCTTTCTAATGAAGCTGAAAAACACACAGAACGGCCGTAGGTAGGAGGGGAGATTTCTATCGAACGATAGGATTGATGTCGCTGTAAGAATTTCAGATGAATAACCTTGCATTGTGGCGGCACAATGACACCACGGTCGTTTGCGAACGGAGACTTACCGTTATGCGCTGCTCCTGCGCGTCCCGCATAGCAATTCCATCTTCGCATACAAGCGCGCGCTCGTCGTCTCGCCGACGATTTGCGCGAGAGACGCGTCTTGGCTCCGAGCGCGCGCGTACGCCACTCCGAAATTTAAATCGCTCGCTTCTTTACATAATGCCGCTGTCCGTGCGCCGTTTTGCAGCACAACTTGCAGATTTTTCCATTTGTCTTCGCGGAAATATTCAGAAACGTAACTGTAACTCCCGCGATGAACGGGAGAACGCTCAACGTGCGATTGCAATTTAATTTTGACGGGGCGATTAATTACACGGGGCCGACGGAACAGTTTTTGTCAAGTATAATTCTAATCAGAGCGGGCGTTTCTTATGGATTTTCCATTGGAAAAACAATACCACTGGCCAAATTGCTCCGTCACGGCGGGTTTTACAGTTATTTTGAATCTTAAGATGAGAAATCGGCTATCGTTATTGCATCGCGAATATAGTCGCGCGATGATTTTATAATCCGATAAGTCGGTGAAAATCATATTGAAATTATTCGCGTATGCGCATCGTGAATCGTTATTTCGCCGGGTAATACGAGTTTCACTCGCATGCGAGCGCTCTATGTCGAAATCGCTGACTTCTTTGCATAATGCCGCTGTCCGTGCGCCGTTTTACAGCACAAGCTGCTGATTTTTCCATTCGCCTTCGCAGAGATACTCGCAAATGCGAGATTCAAAGTTCCCGCGAACTGTGAGTGAACGACTAATGTGCGATTGTAATTACTTCGAGCGGGCGGTTGATCATACCGTGGATATAGCGGGAAAAATTTCCATCGGATAAACCGATCGGATGGACGCGTCCGATTATTATTATCTTTGTTGTCCGGTCAAGTGATCCCTTTTTCCGTTGAAATTACCGATGAAAGCTAATCGAAAAACTAGTTGCCCTTTATACATGCGTTGTAATTTTCATCGGATAAAAACACTTGATGAAATAACGAAATAATCGGACATCGCATTTGATCGGAAGTATCCGTTTGTTACCTTTTAATTGGATTATGCGATCAGGTATGATCGAATACTTTTCTCAGTGTATTAACACGTGTTTACGTGCTCGGCGTCACATACCGCCGATCATTTCGACGGTGCCATCGCGAGGGAAAAACCCGAGTGCAAATTACCGGAGGCCCGTCGATCCGGAAGAAAGCCCGCGAGGCATAGGTCTCTCCCTTATCTTTCTCGATGGCGTCGTCATCATCATTTGTGTCGATCGCGAGAACGCCGGGAAAATCGTCGGAAAATTTCGCAAAAGAATTCCGCAAAAACGCGTTGATAACGTTTCGGCGGAAAATCGACGAAGAATTTCGAGGAAGAATCTCATAAACACGGCCGGTATTATTCGACGATGAATGCTCCCTTTTCCCGTCCCCACGCGTCGCACATACGTCGACACTTGCAAATTGCAAAGAGCGATTAAATCTCCGCGAGGTGTGTGTGCGACATCGGCTGAATATCAGACGAGGAAACGGCGAGAGCGCGTATCTCATTTCAGCCGGACGCCTCGTGAGCGCGGCGCGACGGGATGAGTTTTCGAGTTATTAAGCGTGACCGCAAAGTGGCGTGTGTTAATGTCGCGCGAGGGACGTCGTTCGTCGGTTAAGATTCGCGGTTTTAATTTGAACGCGGTCGGTCGACGAGGAGGAGGGCTGGAATGAAAAGCGGAAGGAGCATTAGAGCGGGTAACGCAGCCGCCCGCCGTCGTCGCCGTCGCCGCCGTCGCCGTTTCTATTCGTCCGTCCGTTGAATCACGTAGATATCTCTCTTTCTCGGTATCCATCGTAAATATAGAAGTGGCGCCAGATACAGTAAATTTCGCAGCGGCGCGTCAGCATTGTTGAGGCTTAAAATGGAACGCGCGTCGAAAAAGATACGTCTGCGAGCTGACAAAGCGACAGGAACGGTCTAAATGCTTGTTAACACGCGACGTTTATCCAGTGCCGACCAGGCGCTTTTTCGACCACGGCGACGACCCCGTGAGCGCTTACGCGTGTATATCCGGGCGAAATGAGATTTCGAAAATCACGTAACGTCGTTCCTCCGCGACGAGGTAGCCTCCCGTCCGGAGCGCGTCCCTTCGACGACGATGTGAGCGTCTGCGTGAATTCGCGAGAGACAGCAGGGAAAAATATATAAGTTAGATTATGGACTGTATGTAGGGGAGAAACGCCAAAACTGTCGTACCGTTTTGGTCTTGCGTTTGATTATTATCGCGAATAATTATTTTTTTTAATGTTTGACGATTGAATCGCTTCTAGCAACTAGGTTACAAAACTGACGTATTCATAATATCTGTAGAAAATTATTAAAAATATATATATAAAGCTCGTTTCCCAGCGGGAAGACACAACAATCGTTGTGTCAGTTTTGCTGCTTTTCCTCTTATCGCTGAATTTTCAGTAATATATTTCTGCGACAGATGCGATATAGCGCACGCGCAAACTCAAGAAGATACGTAAGGAGAAGCGGAAGAAACGGCGACGTAAGATCGCACAGTCTGCGAGTAGTCTGCAAGCAGTAATTCTTGTTAAAACACTCCGGTTTACCGCACTGCAGACTTTCTCGCGCTGTGACAATAAGACACTCCTCGCGCCCGTTTCTGCTTTTACGTTATAAATGTGTGAATAACCGCGCACGCAACCCAATTACGCCAATTCGACAGCACTTTGCGGAGCCCCTGTTAAATCCAAATAATCACTTCTCATCAATTCCATTGCGCAGAACGTGACGTGGTAGAATTCACTCGGACAACTCTCGCGTTTTGTCAGCAGCGATTCACTCGAGTTACAAAATACGAGCGTTCTGTCCGGAACCTCAAGAAAAATCAGTAGGGCGACAGTTCGCCCGGCTGCGGTAAATTTATCCCGCCGATTCCTCAGGATCGACTGCGCGAGATCGATCGAGATGGCCGAGTGAAATCCGCAACGGGCGCATCCGGCGCGAATTAATACACGAACGTGTGGGCGTTTTTGCGAAATTAATTCCGGGACTGATTGCGAAAGCAGAGTAAGGCGCGCGCGCGCCGAGCACGTCAGACGAGACATAAATAAACCGAAATTTAAGGGCTACGGAGGCGGGCGGGCGGACAGGTACAATGCGGGAACGGGGCTGGATGGAGTGTATAATTACCGTTGTGCAAGTTAGCGTAGTTCTGTTCAGTTTGGTTCCAGTCTGCGAGCTTGAATTATAAGTTGCGAAGGAAGACACGAATTAGGCTCGAGACCTGTGCGTCGCGTCGCAGACACCCGGCGCGTCGCCTCGCCTCGCCTAGCCTCGTGTCGGGCGAATATAAACGTTCCCGGATAATCTCCGGATTAATTTCACCTGTCCTGTTAGAGCTCATGACTCTCTCTGACCGTGAGTTATCATCCAATTATCTCATCGAGATAAATTTTTCCTACGCCCGCAATAAGGCGCCACCGGCGGACTCTAATGTTGTCAACGATACGTAAGGCCGAGGCCAGAGATACTGGAATATGAGGGCTCACGATCGCCGGGATATCCGAGATTTCGCCTACGGTTCCTCCCCTCGGAGGGTATGTGTGTACCCCGTGATACCTCCGAACCTACGTACTTCGAAATGTCCCTCGTTATTTCGTAGGACTTTTATTTCAACGTGTATCTCCAACTCTACATGATTAACGGTGTGGGTATCTAATCAGGACTTTTCGAACACTAGCTGGGCCTGATGCAACAGTGCGTTTGATTCCTGATTGAAGCCGCATCCGACAACGTATCCGGGCCCTATTTGAAGTGCAGAAACCGGATGAGGCTCTTGTAAGGCCGTACGACGATAGTTTACTCGGGTTCGCAGCGAGACGGTTCCACAGCTCTGTGAGTCGCCTTCTCATCCCCGTCACTATTTTCCGCGCTATTTCGCAGCGCAGGCGACTCCCCGAGGGTATAAGTTTCCCATCGGCGCGAATATCGATATATTTCGCGACTCTCCGTGTCGAGTGTATCCGAGAAGACCGCGCACACGGCAGGTTTCGAGGTGCGCTCGGGAGGGGGGCTCTCCGTGGGGCTAAGTGACTAATTAATCGACGAGGCCCTTTCACCGCGGCGTTATTAATGCCGGTGAAACTAATACACAGGCTTGGTAGACCATTAAAACGCCAGTGGTGAATTTACAAGTCGCGCGACGCGCGCTGTTTACGACGTTGCGTCCATGACGATACGCTAAGCTGGTAGTGGCTCGAACGTCCGGCCGCGGTCGGTCGGTCTCGGGCGTTGGCAACGATCCTGGTTACTTGTCGCACGTTCGTATGGTTGACACATTCGACCTGGGCCTGGAAGGCAAGGCCGCGGTTCCAGGTTCCCTTTCCACGCGCGCGCGAGAGTTCACTCGCGTTGTGACCCGCTTCTCGCCCGTCCGCGCGACCCACCGTTTGGCGTTTGCGCGTTATTAACTGCGTCGTAATTGAGGGAATGCCAAAGTCGACGAGGAACTTGATGAAACGTCGATAACGCGGAGGCGATCTTTAAAATGTTGTTACGTAAACACCGGTCATGCTGCTCTTTTTATAGTTTTCCTACTTGTACGGGATGTCCGATTTTAATTGAAAATGAAGCAATTGACAAAAAAATGGCTCGTTAAAATCTAACTCTTTCTAAATTTCATCGAAAAAGCATAAAAATGCTCTTTGAAATTTTCCCGGATTGCGAGCGCCGACAGACTCGATATGAGTCGCAGGATTTCTGTATTGGGTAAATATTTATGCTAAATGACACACGTCATTTCGAGATTTCTAATTATTTTCGCCACGCACCGAGCAACGCTCCAATTCATTTCAGCGCGTACCTTCATTCTGTAATAACATGTGCAGTCTATAAGATGTAAATTTTGCCAAAAGGAAAAATCAATATTCTATCGGCAAAGTTTTCGAGTATGGCATTCCCTTAATATCGCGCTCGCACGACGGAGTTCGCGCGTTGTGCTGTTCAATTATGCGGGTTTTGCGGGAGGAAATCCGGCGAGACTCGTCGATTCGGGATTCCAGGGAGTGAGATTTCCAACGTGACACCTTCCGAAAAATGAGGCCGTGCAAATTAAACGTTTTACACCGGCGAATCGTGAGATGGCTCCGGCCTACCGCTGCATTGTTCCGCTGGAAATCTTATCTCATTACGTTAAAGGAAGTCCGATCCGGTCGTGGGTCGTGTGCAAGAGCGCGGAGAATTGCCTGGCCGGTAACAGAGAGCGACACGTTAAACACATCGCGGCCAACTGGACATAAGCCATGTAAGTATGCACGCTACGTGGCTAAGAGCTGGAATGTGCTCGCACGCTCTGAAGAAAAGATAGAAGCCAGAAGACGGAGACGAAGAGAAAGAAGCAGAGAGTGAGAGAGAGAGGGAGGGGGGGGAGAGACAGAGTGTCAGAGCGAGCGAAGGAGGGGCAGGGAGGGCATAGGAGAAAGGGCGAAGAACGAAGATCGAAATGCCGGGTAAAAAACGGGCGAGTCTTCGCGGGGCAACGAAACTTAATGGAGGGAAAAAGTCGGCGGAAAACAAGACGAAGCGAGACGTGATCGTTCGCGACGCGGCTGGCGACATACCGGTGTAACTCTGTCGATATCTCGAATACAATAATAGCCTCGGCAGCTGACTAATAGGACGTGTCCTGCGCGAGAAAGGGGAACGAAGGGCCAAGGCTCTCTCTATCTCTCTCCTCCTCTTGTTCCTCGAAAGAGGAGGGGAAAAGCGGTTTGTAATTAGATCGGCTGAGGGAACGCGTGAAAGAAAATCGTTCCAATTTTAGGTGCGTGCCCACCGCGATACCGAGACGAGCGCGCGTTACGCCTGAGGCGATCGTTAATATCTGGTGGTGACGCGTTGAACACACACACACACACACACACACACCGGCACTACGATGATATTACCGCGTCTCATTAAGTCAGGCATAATTAAATGCATCCGAAAGAATTGGTTCTGCGACCGATAAAGAGCGAACGAAAGGAGATAATACAATATTTTCCCCGTATACGGATTTAAAAAAATATATAGTATCACTTGAGAGCATTGTTTTCTCAATATAAATATATGTATGTCAGTACATTAATATGAGCAAATATATTATTAGTGCCTATCGAATAAATATTTTTCACTTGGGCATATTTTCTCTCGGTAGGTAACTGCGTAGGTTTTAGAGCTGACGTCGATTACCGTGGTATCGGGTCGAGTTATGCCCGCGGAATCAAACTCTCTCGGGATATGGAAATGGCAAACTAGCGAGAGCGAGCTACCTAGCCGATCACTTACTCTCGTTCGAGCGTTCACGTGAAAAAGCACGTACGACAGGAAGTCCGTAAGAAACGAAGGAACGCACGGGAGACGGCACACCTCGCACGATAGCCGCAGAGAGCCGCAGCCACGGCGGGTTCTTTCTGCCGGCCGGTGATGCATGATAGGTCCGTCGAGAATTTATGCCCGCGTCGTGAGCGCGGCAACGATCCATTTATTCAATATCAGAATATGGAAATATTACTCCGCTGATGTCTCGGGTTACTTCGTGAGAGACCTCTACTCACCTTGAATCCGTAATACTCCCATGGGTAAAGCCCGCATATCCACTCGTTTCGTTTCGTCTCGTTTCGCTCGTCTCCCTCTCGCATCCTTCATCTACCTCCACCACCTCCTTTCTCTCTCTCTCTCTCCCTTTCTCTACTTCTTCTCTTTCTCGCGCTCCCCTGATCTACCCTTGGTCGTCGTGACGCGTACCTCGTAATATTCGCTCTATCAACCGCGAACAAGTTTACGTTTGCGAACGGGAAGTGTCACTTTATAGTCCGTCGTGGGGAACGACCTCTCAAAGTTTTCCCCAAAAGACATCAATAAGAAGCCCGCGCGCTGTCGGCTCGCAGTCGGCTGCCGGCTGGCTCTCGCGCCTCTCTGCCTCTACCTACCTACCTTCCCGACGGATTTCAGGGGCAGTCGAATACGATACGAAACTGATTTTTGGCAGGAAGCGAGAGGGGTGCTCAATCGACGGTGGTCTCGCCGGTTATAGGCGGCGCCCGAGAAATATCGTAAGCGCGCGCCTCGCGGAATATGGAATGAGCTCGCCGCCGGGTTCGACATTACAAACGATTTCACCTAATCGAGCCGAAGTGGAAATCGTATACGTGGGAGTCTACGTTCTCGCGGCCATATTTCCCTGTCGCGTCGCGGATACGACGCTCTACGTACATTGCGTACTTTTTCCAGCGCGTCGTCGTCGGTCGAGCGACACAGCGAGAGTGGTCGGCTCGATTTAACCAGCGCGCCGATTTCTGTCGCGAGCCAGTAAAAGACGCCATGTTGTTACTTACGAATGCGTCTTACAGAGTGAAGAATTTCATGTTAAATTTAACACGTCTCACGTGTCCTAAACGGTCCGCTCAAATTTTTCTGTTGATGCAACGCAAGGGGAATGTGTGCTATGAAGTGACGCAAATTGTGCGTCTCAAATTAACAACGGAGAAATATAACACTTTGATACTATTCGCAAGCAAATTTTATGTAAAAATAACATATTTATAACGCTGAGTGTAACTAAAAGAAAATTATTTTTACACTTTTTTCTGTTACATAGATCGCTACGCGCATGTGATACCAATATCTTACGTCCCACAATATGGCAATTCTGATGCTAAATTACGACATGTAACATATTGCCGTTATCTGCAGGTGATATAATCCCCATTATTTTATAAAATAACCTTGGGGCCTTATTACTTGTACGCTTCGTAATCTCAGCTTATTTCAAATGTACAGCACGATCTGACGCAATAATGTCGCTCCGGACAGCAGACAGAGGATAGGAAGCGACAAGAACAATAACTCTAAAATTACACGATCTCTATACGTTAAACGTACACTTACTGATAAATTTTGTTATTTCAACACAAAAGGGTGGTTGAATATCAACGCAAGATTCCAACACACAAAATCTTAAAACAACAAAATCACGTTATGTTTACATTAACACACGTCTGTTGGGAATTCGGCGCGACAAACTTTTAACAAGGGCCGATTTTAACACAAGAACAAAATGTTTTTTACCGTGTCGAGTGTCGCGATACAACGTTACGAAAAATGTGTTATTTTCTCACAATTAAAATATCTTCCGCGTGAATGCAATTTCCGTCCGCTCTCTCTCTCTCTCTCCAGTCGCATCGATTATTCTCGCAAACCAATCTCAGCTCAGACAATTACTTCGCACGGCGCACAATAGCATGTGTGTAGACTTTCGAAAAATAATGTCTGATTTTACAACGTATATACAAATCCGACCCCGCGATTACTCGTCGATACTCGTTAATATTTAGTCGCGCGCACGCTCTTAAGCACGGCGGCTCTTCCCAGAGATATGACGAATCGCGGCGAGATTTACGCGCTCGCGAGCGGCAAATACGGAATCGCGTGCGGTACGTGAGCGCCTCTGGCGAAACACATCCCATCGTGGATATAGCTTCCAAACTCGCACGTTCTATCCGGCACCGGATCACCATCGGAGAAAGAACGCGATGTACATTCGGCGTGTCGACGTATATATATGTATGTGTGTGTGTTTGTGTGTGTCTCACGTGCGCGCCATGCACGTATGGAATCGGTGTTGGTGATAGTAGGTTGGGAGAATATGGCACGTGAAATATCGGATTCTGGGTTTATGCGCGCCAGTTCTCGAGGCGAGCGGAGAATATCAATTTTGAC
>NW_014556062.1:1360244-1443865 GCF_001313825.1 Dinoponera quadriceps | reverse complement strand
GGGCGGGAGGGGCGGAGGGGAGCGAGTGCTTCATGCGACGACGACGGAATTCCTATAAAAGTCGATATGTTCCTATTTAAGTCAATACCAGGCTGAATGCACGGTAAAATCACTGGAATACCGATCGATATCGCGCCGATACTGTGCCGGTATCCGGGCCGCTTGATTTACACGATCTTTCGTATTCGCGGGGTTCTCGCTTCGTGATCTCACCGCGCTCGATCGGGCTGTTTAATGCACCATTCGACTTGACGAACTTTAACTAGAACGGATTTCTCAGGCGTTAATTAGCGGGCTTGAAAAATAACGACGGATTTCAGAGATTTTTGACAAAGCGTCGCGCGTGTTTCTTCTCCGGCGAAGCAGATCGATTCGGAACTTTCTTCTCGAAGAATAGGACTTTTAGAAAATATTCGACGACAAAGCTTATCTAAAGTATTTGATGTGTGAGCGGCGCTAACGCGAATTCCGGCTTCAGTTTCTCCTCGCATTGCGATTCGGTTCATTTCTTTCCGAGTCCGCATGAGGCATGAGCGATCGTTAAATCAGAATGAAGAAATCGCCGCGAAGCATCCAGATGTATATGATTGAGACCGAAAATCCCCGTGAAAATATAGAAGCCGGACGTGGAAGGCGAAATCCCCCTTTGACGTTCCGGCCATAAATGAAATAAAATGATATTTCCTCGATAAGGAGCGCACACGGGGGGAGAAGAAAGCCGCTTTATTCAGGGGCGAGCAAGCACGGCGAGCGGACGGTGGTCAGGCGAGTCCGGGCCGGCGAGTAGAATCTAAGCGAATCCCCGAGTACTCCATCAAGTCCAGGGTGATATTGGCGTAGAGCCTATCATATGTCACTTCGCTACGTCTATGGCTTATACCGTATGAGAGATGAGTCTCCGCGTGGAGAGAAAGACGCGGGAGAGGTGAAATATTATTTCAAAGTTATATACGCGCGCGCGATTACCGCGCGTCTCGTTTCATTTCGCGCGGTCGCGTCGACTTATCATCAAACGTAACGAGTATGATCGAGAGAGAGAGAGAGAGAAAGAGTATTAGCGTTATTATCCGCTTTTCCGTCTCGTTATATTCCATGGGCATTCCCGCGACCAATTAATCGCACGGCAAAAAGAAGCAAGTGTGAGCTAATATTTCGACAGGACATCTCGCGATCGCAATGTACTTGAAAATATAAAAACTGTATCAGCGTGATCGTTTCCTCAGCTCGAGCATACAGCGCGTTTCTCATCATTCCTCGCCTACCCCTTTTAATTGCTCGTGGCAACTAATTGTTGCGCACGCCAATATTTTGCCATAATTAAGAGCAATTATCACGCGTATGCGAGTGCTATCGTAATTGCGATCATAACTGCCATCACATCGAGGGGACGACGACAGATGTCCCCTTATTGATCTTAGCCGATATGCTGCTCATGCTGGTTGCAATTATCGTAATTATATGTAAGTTACAATATTATCTCAATATATCACACAAAGTATGTATAATTACAGGAGCGTTCAAGGTTTCGTGGCGATTTAATCATCGGACTCTGCACGATCAACGTGACATTCGAAAATTTCAGAGAAAATTCGGGGAAAAATACTTCGTTCTTATCGCATTGGAAAAAAAAATAGAATTTTGCTCAAATATAAAATCTACTATACGTATAATTATTACAAAGAAGGACGAGTGTTAATACAAATGTTTTTCACTATGTAAGATCGATTTCGCTTAGCGCGATTTTTCCCGGAGACGATAAAAATCTCCGGTCGCATGTCGGCCGATCCTTCAATCTCGGGATCTCGCTAAGATCCCGTGCGCGCTCGACTCGGACGGTCCATTGGATTATCTTCACCATCGTCATCCCCGCGAGTGTGCACGTCGCGCGAGAGAGAAAACGCTCGCGCGCGCCGGATATCATATTATCCACGCGCGGCGTGACCTATCCCCATCCATTATTCTTTATCTCGCGGAGATATAAAAGAAATGCATTACTTATATCAAGATTGCTGGCCGTTTCTCCTGCGCGACTCCTCCTCTTTTTACTGTTCTCCTTTTCGCGTGACCAATATCGGATGATACGTACGGAGCACTTTGTCAATTCCGGTCGTCCATTCGGCATATGCGCCTCGCTTGCTTCCTCCGTATATATACACGCCGGGAAAACCGTCTTATTTATGGTTTTAATATCGCGGTAACCATCGCTCGCATCTCGCAATTGCGCTCGGCTCGTCGTCGCTCGAACGAAAGAAAGAAAAAGGCGGAAAACTAGCGAGAGAAAGGGGATTACGTGCCGTCGCGAGAAAAATGTGGGATTAGCATATTCCGTGTATTTTTCGCCGTCATCGTATCCGTTATTGCACGACTATACCTCGCGTTCGCCACGGCCGGTCGTTTATCGCAGGATGATGTTGAATTTTCGAACGTTCCTCGAAGGAAACGGAACCGCTTCCGGTAGTCCGTCTTATTGTCGTTAATGAGGAACATGTGGATCTAATGCATAAACCGTGTCGCAGTCATTGTACTTCCACCGCTTGGCTCCTTTAATGCGATGTTTCCGATGTCCATACTCTCTTATAGAACCGTGACATCCGTGACACCGTCCGATCTTCCGAACGCGACGAATCGCGTGCTACTTTTACGAAGCTTTTACGTTATCGCCCTTGGATATTGCACATACAATACACATACGTTGGTAAAATGCGCTTTCTCATCTCTCGCGATTCGTTCATCGGTGATGCGGCGTTTTCCGACGCGAAAACCGCGATCCGTCCAAATTATCGAAGAGACAATTAATGACGAGCGAGGACGTCCCGAGGACGATGCGCCGGCGCGCTAATTTTCGTGTGCGATACCGTATTTGCGCATCGGTGTCTGTACGCAAACGACCTAAATCCAAAGGGTCACTTCCTCTTTAGAGCGTACGAGAATTCACCTGTCCTACGCGCGGAGCTCTCGCTGCGAAATTCTCGAGCGACCGCGCACCGTCCCGTTGCTATTGTTCTCGTTTGAAATATAATCATTCCAGACGTTTATCTTTCACACATTGTTGAATATGAAGAAAAATTCGAGCGTCAACCGATACTAAAATATAAAATGTGTTATTTCACACTGACACATATAGAATATCGACGTAACGGCAAAATATTGGGACATCATAAACCTAATATATTAAATTAACGCACGGGTGGGTTAAAAATGTAATAAAAAAATTTTCACAACGATTTTAACACAAGTACAAAATTGTTTACTGTGTGTATTGACACTTTACATTAGTCGGGAAGTTTCTTTTTAAAAATAACATTACTGTTCGAAAGGAGAAGACAGAAAAAAGCAGGATAAAAGGAAGGGAAGAGGGAAGGAACGGCGACAGGTTAAATAAGTGACGATCGATGTTACGAGTAGGCCTCGCATGATTATTAATTAACCGGATCATCTTTTTCAACGTATTTCAAAAGTCAAGAGCGTGAAATGCGACACATCCGGAAATGGGAGTAGGCTGGTCAGGTGGAGCAGCGGTAGTAGTCGTGCGCATCCGCATCCTGCGTGAAGCGAGTCTCCGAAATGCGCGCTCGTACGATTTATGCGCGCTATTAACCTGCGTGAAACAGTCGCTACGCCGAGTAGTAGTGGTGGTAGTAGTCACGGCGAGATTTTTCCTGTAATCGTAAACACGAAATGAAACGCCGCCGCGCTAATCTGCTCGTCATCATAATTGCGTAGAGTGGTGTTACGCGACTCTCCCGACCGCCGCTCGCTCGGCTGACACATCAGATAAAATACGCGCGCGCGTGAATTAAAACCGACCAATTACGCGCACGGGAATGAGGCCTTCCTCCTAAGAGGTTTACCTCGAACCGGGAATTATTTAAAAAGAGACAGACAACGCCAACGTGTGCACATCGTGTGCATTCCGCGTTTTCCCCTCGAGCAACGTCGTCGTCGGGACAATTTATTCCGCGCGAGTTGGAGCGCGCACGTTCGGACGAGCACCATCGGTCTCTTTCCGCTTCTACGACGCGCCTCTCCGCCGCTTCGACGCCGCGCGCTATGGTAATTATCAGCCCAATCCGTTTTCGAATCCGACGCGAGCGCGCCCCTCGCGCGGTTTTTGACACCTCGACCGCCGCCGCGTTGATTTCCGCCGATCCCACGAGAGATTAACCGATCGTCAAATTATGCACAGGGAAAAAGGTTTCGTTGGATTTAGTACCTACGTTCCGTTTGACTCGGGTTTGTTTTAATACGAACAACATAATTTAATAGATCGGATATTATTTTGTTTGAATGAAAATGTTACCGCTTCGCTAAAGTAAATCATATTGTCTGATAGAAGAAACGGCTATTATATTTAGAGGAAATATAATATTTTGTTTTTAATAAGAAAATTTCTTTCATTATATATTAAGTATTATTCCGTTGAAACAAGGAAAAGATGTTTTTAAATATTTTCTTTAACACAGTGTTACTTCTTTTAAATAATTTATTACTTGTCACAACCAATGTAATATTCGGAATCAGTTTAACCCCTACGCGTCCATTTACGGGTTAATAGAATGGCACCTCTTACGATCTGCCTCTCTCTCTCTCTTAGCTTCGACTTCGATGATCTCTCGCAGTCATAAGGTCGTATCGAGCCGTTGCTGCGGCGACGACGACGGTGGCGTGCGATATCTTTGCCCCGGCACGGGTAATGTGTTCTCAGGAGCGCGCGCGCACGTGTTCGCGACGGGACATTGTCCGGGCGACCCAGCTGTATATAGCATAGGCCCGGTCGGAATGACACCGGTATTAATAATATTCAAGGTGAAATTAGCGGCTCGCCTATAAAACCGAGACGGAGGGCAGCGCGTGTTGCCCCGAAAAGAAAGCACCACGAGCAATGGCGGCGCGCAGGTGATGCGCGTGAGGTGGAGATGAGGCGGAGGGAAGCGACTTGCCCGCGGGGGTGTGTTAAATGAGATCCGCAGAAGAATAAGAGGTCAGTCAGGTGCAGGAATATGAATTAGAGAGGATCGCAGCTCGATTTGTGCGAGCACGTGCAGCTCTCGAGTTTTATCGCGCGCCTCGCCGGCCACACTCGCCTCTGCCCTCTGCGCGGCCCAGAGGCGGCCCAGCTGCCCCGTTCGTTCTTCGGGCCCAACGTCTTTTGCATCTCTCGCCCTTTTGCAGGCCCCCTCGCTTCGTTTCGGGTCCGACGGATCCTTTTTTTTTTCGCGCCGGCGCTCGGTCGACGCTACCGAGCGCGTCGTCCCGATGTATACCGCGTGGTTTATGAGTTCGTTGAAGGATAAAAATTCATGAAAAATTCCGGAAAAATTATTGAAATCCAGATAAATCTCTCGCTCCGTCTTCTTGTGCAATTTCAACTATAAAAATAGCAGTAACAATACGTATGTAAAATTATTATCATCGACACTACAGTACTACAGCTTACTAAGAAAATCCTCCTGACTATGATTCTCTCACCACGATGATTATAGTTACAATATGAAATATTGTTTTCCTTCGATGCACGTATAGCAAGAGAAGCCGGGAACTTTCCTGAGGCACGACGCGTATCGGGAGATTCATTTAATCGGTTGCGACGTGCGCATGCCGATTTGAAAATCGAGCCGTCAGGTGACGTACGCCAGCTAGAATACGCGAAGGTGCAGCAGGTTCATAAATGACGGCCCCACCTTATCCGCTGACCTGTCGTCTGTCCAAAGCACACGCGGCGGAAGAGGGCGATTTGACCGCTTTTACAGAATGTTTGCTCCGGCCTCGCCGCGCCATATAATATGTTCATGTGAGCGCATCGGGCAAGAGCATTATTTACAATTATAAGATCTCGCGTTATGTCCGTGTGAATCCGTCGGCCGGCCGTCGTCGCTCGCTTCGCATTGTCTCCGCAGCGTGGCCGGTATTTGAAAGCATCGCAAAAATGTCGAACGATCATTTCGAAAATCTATCATTGTCTGCGGTATCTCGTTAAATAATATAGTAAGTT
The DNA here is from genome assembly GCF_001313825.1 of Dinoponera quadriceps. Classification (NCBI taxonomy): domain Eukaryota; kingdom Metazoa; phylum Arthropoda; class Insecta; order Hymenoptera; family Formicidae; genus Dinoponera; species Dinoponera quadriceps. The sequence continues at coordinate 1,437,873 of NW_014556062.1, read as the reverse complement.
TATTGCGTTAAACATGCGATTAAGCGCTCCTATTAATTATTAGCACAAGCGGGAACGTTGCGTTATTTTCAGGTGCAACTTTCAACGTGCGAAGAATAATTATTAGAAAGGGAAACGGTCTTAACGAGACTCGATGCTTTTAGATAATTTCGTAAGAAAGATATCGCGACGCGCGATCTTTTCTCTTTCTCACATGCGATATCGTGCGCAGCTACATACGAATGCGTCGGTGTTACCGTGCTTTTCAACAGTCGGGGATGTACGTCAGCGTACGGCAGGCGACGGGTATAATAAAATCGCGACACGTATCGTGCGTGCCTGCAAAAACATATTTTTCATCGCGTTCCAGGAAGTTCGCTTATTAAGGACTCGGTTCTCTCGGGGAGGCGCGATCGCCAGACGCTTCTTCGGGCGCAACCGTCAAGTAAAACGTGCGACGAATGGCCGGCCCGATAAATGAGGCAATAAATTCTCCCGGATATAACCGAAAGTTACCGAGACTCGCATCCTCTTGTCTGTATCTCTTTCAACACAATTGGCCGCGCAGTGACTTTGGGGGAAAAATGCCGGCGCGCGACGCTCTTGACTTATACGCGAATTATACGGGGCTAATATCTCTTCGCGTCGTTCCGCCTCGCGCGCAAAATTACGCTCGAGTATCCTCATAGAAATATGCGCCGCAGCGCGAAACAATTAAATACATCGTCTGAAAATCGCGCGTTTCCTCCGCCACGAAGGTCACAAGGCCTCCTATTAAATCATACACGAAGCGAGAACATATCGCGTTTGCATTATCCACAAACTCACACAGAAAATTAGCCACGTAAATCGGTCGATCTCTCTTTCAATGCCTTCAAGGCTTGTAATGCGCGATCCTTATTGGCTAAAAATTAATTTTTAGCGATTAAACATCTAAGAGCCTTAATACTATGTGTTTCGTTTGATACAAATTTCAATTTTTAATTCCACGTTAATTATATATATATATCAAGTCAGGTGTTGAAAACAAAATATCTAAAAAATAAATATTTATTCGGATGGCGCTAATAACACACTTATTTTTATCTAAATTGTTTTATTTAAATAGAATAAACTTATTACTTGCGGCAACCATTGTAATGTTTGAATGAAAATACAAAAGAAATATGTTGCTTGGCTTAAAGATATTTATTACCTGCGAAACTGAACAATCCTTTTCTTTTTCTAATCAAACATTCGTTTGTTTGCTTTATTCTAAGGGACAGATTTATTTCAATTAAAGTAATTTTAGCAAATACAAAGGAAATTTTTTCACGAAATGAAAAATATTCTTTATTCCGTAGACATTTTTTTCACCGAGCTTAGGCGATATGTAATGACAGATCTTCAACTAGCACTTGAAAATATCCCTCGTCGTAGCTAGGAAATTTTCGAATGACACGAAATTGGAGAATGTAAAATATCTAATTCTACGCACGACTTTCATCGTGATTAACCCGAGTAAATGTAGCGGCGAACGATCGGAAGGTGTAACGCGCGCGGTCAGCGCTCTTCATTACACGCGAACCTCCTTTCCTCCTCCTGCTCCTCCTCCCCCCTACCACCGTCTCTTTCGTCGCGTTAACCAGAAGTAATGCCCGTTCTTACGCTTATTAGCATAACCTTCTTAAATAATATATCACCGAGGTGCCAGCATCGGGCTGAAGTCGAGATAAGTAACTTCCTGCGCGCGTACACGCGTCCTTAACCGCAACGCAACCGCGGCGTTAATAGCGTATGTGCGCTAACGTAACCGCGCCGATCGCATCAGGAGCAGAATACGAGCGAGCATAAGGCGGCAGCAACGCGCCAGTTCTGCCTCGCGAACGGGCTCCACCATTGCGGAACTTACCTCCGAACCGTCTCGGTTTCGTTTCTTGAGGCAACTAACTTGAGACTACCTGAGTAATTTCTGTTTCTCGATTCTTCTTTTAATTTTTACCGGTGAGTAACACTACACGACAATTCATACCGTGAAAAATTTATCACGAAAATCACTATTGATAATTATTATTACCAAAATTTGTTCTCGATATCATGCGTGAGAAAGAGAGAGAGAGAGAGAGAGACAGAGATCAAAGAGATTAAGACGCAGCTCGTCCGGCCTCGTCGGCGATTTATGCCCGGGCCTGCGTCGCATGAAAACGCGATAACACTTTTACGCTCCGCGCCGTGTATCTTTTCGTGAGAAACACCGTCATATTTCCCGGCCCAACTGGCTCTGGTAACCAGAGCTGACCAATCAACTTGAGCCGTGGATGACACATCATAAACACGAGATCCATGCTCCGAGTGTCTCGGTATTATGATAGCTGCGGTGGACCCCTTTCCTGTCACGTTCTCCTACCTTGACGTTCCCATCAGAATGTCGGTTTTATGAGGACGGGAAAAGGAATATCGTATGTCCGACTACTAGCCGATGTGCGTTGTGAATTGAAGAGCCAACGATACGTATCGGACGAAGGCTCGTGTAATTTTCCGATATTAATACGCGCTTTTCGGAGCGTTTCGGATGACTCGAGTCGCGCGACTAGCGAGCAGCTGCTACCGACAACGATTCCTACCTCGGCGTTAATAACGCTCTAACTTCGCGCTTTCCATATCGTTGAGCGAGCGTGCGTCGTGTATCGCGCGTTACATCTCGGAGCGCGTTCGTTCGCGCGGAATCGGCGAATTTATGCGAGCTGTCTCCCCCGCATCTCGATCCGAGTCGTTCGACCGCGCGATTATCGCCACCGCTCCGACTTATGATAAAGCAACGCGTCTGAAACGCCCATCCATTCGCATTACCATTCGTAGGCCAGCACTTCCGCGTGGCTTTCACCTTTTGCAACAGGCGCTCGCGGGCTCCGTATGTGTTTATGCGTATGCGCGTGCCTATGTGGGCGCGCGTGTGTGTAAGGCAGGTTGCCGTAATGGCACCTGGAACAACAATGCCTCGGTTTAGCGCCATAGAGTTGTTCTGGCCGCGGGGATCTGCATGCGTTAGGTACAGTGAGAACTACCTAACTTAAGAGGTGGATGAGAGGATCGGTTTCGATGTTATCGGTGTGCGCCACCCGTGGTTTCTTTTCCGCTCCGGCTACGATCGGGCGGCTTGAACCGCCTGACTCCTCTCCCCCCTCTTTCGCTTCTACCTCGCGCAATGCGCCTCCACCGCCGGCTGAATCGGCGCTACCCGAGGTGCCAATTGTTAAAAACAATCGGGATGAGTAGGTTGTCCGAAGGACGCGTGAGTCCCTTTTCGTCGCGCTTCACCCGGAGAAGAGGCACTATTTCTCATCGGATTGTGCAACGTTATTTTATTATCGATTTTCATATTAATATTAATTAATTCATTTCAATATTATTATCAATTAATATTAGCTTAATGTTAATGTTAATCTTTTAGCATGAATATTTTGTATCTTGGACATTTTCGGAGGTAAGAGAGAGATGAACAGATAAAGATGGATATATTTAGTGGAGGGGAAAAGAGAAGGAGAGAGAAAGAGAGAGAGAGAGAGAGGTTGCGCGTAAAATTTGATTTCGATCGTCGGACATTTAGCAAACGTCGTTATTGCCCGATCCGCCGAATTACTCGCTTCCTCCGGCGTCGGCGGCGGCTTATCTGCGATCGCTGGGCATTAAAGTATCATTACTCGTCATTAATAACGCTCACCGTCGGACAACGCGCGGCTTAATAAAACGGCCACGCTTCGTTACGCGCGTTCGCTCAATTTTATCCGCCGTTCGAGCCGTTGCAGGTGAGAGAAGTTGGGCTACGCTCGGTACCGCGAAACGGCGGATCGACACACGTCGTCCGCACACGCACAACAAATATCAGCGATTCTCCCGCGAGATTTTCCGAGATGCTCCGCATAATACTGACATTTATAACAGTGCGTATCTACCCCTCAGCGGTGGTAAGCAACGTAAGCTCTTATCGTGGCACGAATGTATAATAAGCGGCGAGACGGCGTCGAGCCACACAAGGTGCGCGTTTACGTGTTTGATCTATGATCTTCCGGCGATCTTATCCGGCCCGGNGGGGGGGGGGGGGGGGGGGGGGGGGGGGGGGGCGTGAAGGATAGAGGAACGACTACGAAAGTGCGAGACAAGTATCGCGGAGCCCTTTCTTCCGTTCGGTAGTCGGTAACTTTTATCTGGGTGTCGCGCGCAATTAGATAAACAGAAATAAATAATACCGCGGAGGCAATCGGCTCTATTCAGCATTGCAGATGCGTTAACGCACGCGTGACGCGAAATTGAAGATTGACGTTGAAATTAATCCGCCAATAATAGCCGCCGCAGGAGGTCGGTAGACTGTGAGAGAAAGATATCTTGGAGATAAAATAGATTTATTCGGTGGATACTAATTAACATATCGATTTATACCAAGATACACATTTTTACACGGAGAAAAGTTTTTTCCTTAAGTTAGAATAGACTAGAAATATGATTCTTCTGAATGTAATTCCTTCACGATGATGATTACAGCTACAGATATTTTCTCCTCAGTTTTCTCCGCGTGTCGTATGTCGAAATATCGTTCAGTACACACACACACACACATACACACGTAATGCACGGGAATCGCGCTCTCATTCGCTTTCGGTCGCAACAATGATGTAACCCGGTGTTGTACGAGCCCGCGTTCCTGTTTGTTTTCCCTCGAAGGCGCGCGCGTGTTACGCGCGCGAGGAGAGATTATCCCGGTGCAGATTTAGAGCCAATTATAAATTGCGCCCCGGACCTTCTCTGGTTTCCTTCATATGCTATTTTTCGGGATAGCATTGTAATTCACGGACGCTCGGCTAGCAAGCGCGCGCGCGGGCACGTAAACCATTCGTCTCATGACGAATAACCGGATAAATATAGAGATACGATCGTGGGGGCTCCGGTCAGTCGATCGAGCCGCGAGATGAAGTCTCGGCCCGCGGTTTGTTGCTCCTGGCAAATTTATTAAGTTAATAACGACCGTTTATTTAAGGTGGCGCACGGCCACCGCCGCGCGATTAATCAGCTTTTACATTGTTTACGGAGTGTCATAACACGGCATGCCTGACGGATTAATGATCCCGCGTTCCTTCCGTGTCTCGCGTGCAACCTTCGCCCACGCAGCGGGGACACGAATCTGCGGAATATCATCGCCCACAGTCGGCTTTTTTCACGATGATTTCCGTCGAACCGTCGCGAGATCGAGATCCGACGCGATATGAGAACGAATCATTGATCATTTCGCGACACGCGTGGCACTTTCGAAAACGAGGGAAAACCATTGGCGATTGTGAAAATATCGCGGCTCGGGATCACGAGAGTGGATGATTAAAAGATAAACTCACAATTAGAGTAGGTTCTCGGTTCATGTACGAGCGAACGCTTCGGTCGATCCGAATGAATTTACCTCGGGGAGTGACAGTGAAGCAGATCAGATACACATGAGATCCGACGTCGGATTCACTGTCTTGAATTCCGAATGAAAATATTCACTCGGCGACTCGGAGTGGAAGAATATTCGCTTCGTGGGAGAGTGGAAAGTCACTCGACTTCGAGTGACTCGGCCGTCACTCTACGTCTTTTCGGGCGGAATTTCATTCAGACGAGACTCGGGGAGTACCGATGATCCGCTGAACAATATCGGTAGATGTTTTCAAGAACAGATGGTGATTATAACGACTCGCTCGTCATTTGTTTCTTCTTGTTTCTCGTCCGCTTCTCTCGTTGCGACAGGCTGGAGATTCCGTCCGGCCGACCGATGTAACCACGGGTTATGAGTTAGCCAGATTACGGACTATCGGTCAAAACCGATCGGACGCGCACCCATTTCGTTTCATTTTAATATTCTAATTGCGACCTGTCCGCCCCGATTGATCCGCGCGATTCATATAATGTTCCCGTCACTGTGCGCTACCCGACGGCTCTAATTCCACGCTGTCGCGCCGGTTCATCGAGAGATGAAATCGCCTCTCTATTAATCGCAGGCCAATCAAAAGGAGGACCGTTGCTCCTGTTGTTATTGTCCGCTTTTCTCACGTGCGCTCGGACGATATCCGGCGAGCAATTTTGACGAGCACGCCCAACAGATAATCGCGCCATTTGTCCGTGCGCTTCTCAAGACGCTCTTAAAGTCTCCAAGGCACTTGGAAAAATTATCTCGACGAAATACGTGAACGCATTCGCACGTAGACTTAAATTCGATTGAACATCCGGGTATTCGAATATTCGAATCTTTGAATATTCGAAACTTCAAGAACTGGAAAGTATGTATGTTTGTTTTGTAGGCGTAGCGAATAATATTTACTGTCCCAAAAAATGTATTTTTTTTTTGCGTTATGTAATCATTGCTGTTGCGTGTTATGGCAAAATTTTCGTTTTCCACATATTTAATTCGATAAATACAATCAATCACATTCCCCACGCAAATTAATGAGACGCAATCAAATCATAATGCCGGTCATCGGACTGGTAAACTTTTGTGGCGGTCAATTATATGTAACGTGTCAATTACTCTGCCGAGACGCGAAGGCAGGTTTCTGTGGAAGTTGTATATACATCACCAAGAGAGAGAGAGAGAGAGAGAGAGGACGATGCTAGAATACGGTAAACGTCCTCGACGTTGTGTATGCACGCGTTCACGGCGATGTCCATATTCTTCCTCTGAAAATACCTCGCACGCGTTCACGTATTTTCGTCCGGGTGTGCGGCCGACGGACGTCGGACCGATATGGAGGAAACCATACGTGAAGACCGGTCAACCGGTAGGGTCAAAAGTGCACGGGGGTAAACGGAGCTGGCTGACTCGTTCGTTTGCTCGTTCGCTCGCTCGGCTGAGTGAAAAGGACGCTACGACGACGACGACGGTCGCTAGTGGAGGAGTCGAGAGTCGGAAGAGTCGCCGGAGAAGGCACAGGAGAAGGTGGTGCGCGGGGACGGAGGAGAGAAGAAACAGGAGGGCATCTGCCTTCTTACAATTAAACGAAGCCTCAGAAGCCCTCGAAAGCGAGCGGCCCGTCGAGCAGTCAACAGCTGCGCATCTGAATACTAATTTGAAATGTTTACACACCCGCGTGCACTTACGGCAAGGAAGCGCGCGAGCGCGCTCCACCCGGCGGCACCCACGCTCGCTCGCTCCTCGTACTCGCTCTAGGACTCTCCGGTGTCGTGGTAAAACGGCAAAAAGTCGCCGCGCGAAGGCTTCCACCGCCTCGGCTCCTCGTTGAGCGGGAAAAAGGATACTCTGATACGATGTCATCGACGCTTTCGATGGAATGGGACGGTGTAAACTTGTTGCGAGAAAAAGAGGGAGAGAGAGAAAAAACACTCATGGTGATTGGGTATGTCGAAAGAGAGGGAAGGAGGAGAAATTGTTAACTGTCGGATTAATTCGAATTTATAGATCGCTTTATATGAGCATCCGTATGTAAGGATACCGTGGAGCATCGGGATCTCGGGATTACACGAAATGCGTCTCTTCGTCTTCCTTTTCGTTTTTCGGCGTCGTTGAAAGCGATAAAACCTTAAAGCGGACCCTTCGATGTATATCGCGTCTGCGGCGCGATTGTGAAAAGGGCGAATGAGGTACGCAATCGATGAAAATTTCATTCGTCGCGCGGATAATCGAAGACAGTGCGAACCGAGTTTCTAATAAATAAGTACAAAGGACTTTATCTCTTTTCTCTCTCTCTCTCTTTCTCTCTGATTTTTCAGACTTGAAAGGATTCGGGAGAACTCTCTCTCTCCCTCTCTCTCTCTCTCTTTCTCACTTTCCCCCTCTCCGCTTCTCATTTGCTCATTTCCATATCGATACGCCGACAGTCGCGGACCTCCAATAAAACGAACGGCCAAATATTTATGAAGATGTAACCATTATTTTGATAAGAGGCTCCGCTTTTGATACCGGCGCCCTTTTTCAAACCCGTTTTAGAGAACGGCGTAGGGTGATCTTCGCGAGAAAGAGAGTGCGAATATAAACGCGTCCACGCTCGTCCCCCGGGGCCCGCGCGCTAAGATCCGACTCCTGTTTCAATATTGGGGCGAGCACAGAGGGGCCGAGAGTGAGTTGGATGGATGAAATATGTTTCGGGGGCTTCTCGCTTACAGCCGCGATAAGGTATTCCAAATAAACTTATCGCGTAATGATCGTTTTTCACGAGCGCTTTGTCCACACACGCCTCTCCGGCCGATATTAACTCCTTCGCCCTCGCACGCTCGTGCGACTCCGCACGAGAGAGGCGACTATTACTTCCGCAAACGTCATTAAATATTTTATTACGCTCGCGTTGTGACGCACGAAATGTCCTTCGGCTCCGACGGCAACGTGTGCGATAACCGGGACCGGGTTCGGGCGTGAACTTGCATCGGCAGAAATCTGTTCTCTCAGGGAGAAGCGAAGATTTCGCTCTCACGATCTCTCCTCGATTACTACAACAGTGAGAATCGTACCTCGCGATAACGGTTCTAATTCGCTTCACATAACTGGAAAATTCGGTTTCCTCCAACGAAAACGAGCCTGGTTGTTCAGTTTCAGATTGATTCGAAACTGGTTTCTCAGTGCACCCGCGCCGGTTATCCAGCATCACGACCACCATCGCGCTCGCACGTCCTCGCCGGGTGCGCGCGCGATTTCTCGCGACGAATTAAACGTTTCAACGGATTCTTCATGGAGCATTCGTAAGGCGCGAGATTAAACGACGAACGAGCGCGAGGCACACTGGATCACAGAGAGCGGCGGGAAGGGGTGTCGGTGCGGAGCTCGACTTGGAAAAATTACCGCGCATTTTCATAAATTTCCAACAGCTTAATACTTTATGCATGCAGGATCGCGGATTTGTCTCGGTAAGCTGAGAATGTCCACGTGCGGAGATCCGTTATATGTATAGGAGCAGTCCTCTCTCTGCATAGGATCGTGCGGCACCCTTTTCGAACCGCCCCTACTGCCAAAGCTGCCCCCGCGTCTTTCTCTCTCTCTCTCTCTCTCTCTCTCGCTCTGTCTCCTATCTCTTTCTCATTCTTTGCCTCTGCCACCGCACCCGTCACTGAAATAGAAATGGCACGCGTGGGGTGGCGGGCACGTGCACGCGGAGGGTGAGCCACCCTTGCGTTAACCCGTGTGCTGCAAGGTGCCTTTACGGTTATTGTGCAGCGACATTCGCCACGGTATTTTATTAAAACCAATCGAACGCGCTCGGACGCGCCGTCTCCTCGACCGTCGCGACCTCGGTACTCCGGGATTCCGGCATTCTGCGCGCGACACGACGTTAAATTCGCGTCGTCGCGTGAGCGGGGTTCCCAATTAAGGCGAGTCGCGCGAAGCGTCTCGGTCTCGCGGATGAAAATCACCGTAATTGTGGCAGTTCGCGTAAACTTCTAGGCGCGAGGGCGATCAATGTACATTTAATAATAATAATGATAATAATGATAATAATGAATTTAAAGATCACAAGGCAGTATCGTGATGTGAATAATTTCGCGAGACACATATTTGAAACTTAGGATGTAAACTTAAAAATTCGATCTGACGTACGCATACATTTTATATTACTCTAAATCTGAACGTTCCGCTATTGATGCTACGGATAAGGCCGGATTTGGAAGAGATTATTATGACGTCTAAATCTGTTTAAATGTTTCCCGCATTTGTTATGATTCGTACGCTTAAAGTAGAGAGAGGAAATTCCTTTTGCAAAGCGCGATATGTCTCTTAATTATATATTAGATTGATACTTATATAGGTCTTCATTTTAGTGCCGGGTCGAGCAAACAAATGCAGACGCAACTATAATAGAATATATCAGGGATTCAGGGCGCATGGATGTGTGATATTTTCAAAATAAATTTCTTCAGAGCTTGTCGAATCGTGTTCCTTTTGCGGGAGTGAGTCGAATTATTGTAACTTTTCAAACGCTCAATCACGGATGTTATAAGACGCTTTTATACACTGCAAGAAAAAAAGTGCTACATTCAAGTAAATATTTGGGACTAAGGATTATTAAAGTATCTTGGATTAAGTAAATATTGAGTGTTTGGCACGTTTTTCTTTCAATGCGTTACATTCAAATAATATTAACTTAATCCGAATAAAATACTTACTCCAATATTCCTTAGCAAATATTTACTCGAATGGGAAATTAAAATTGTTTTCTTTTCAGTGTGTAACACGAATTAAAGTTCTAATTCGAAACCGTAATAAGAATAAAAGCGTACGGTTTAGATTAAGATTCAGATAAGATATAGAGATCGGGCCTCCAATTCAGCCGTTCTATTTACAATATTGGAAAATAACGTTAGCGAAGATACACGCATTGCGCGCGTCCGTCCATAGATCGGCGTGCGAAACATTCGTGTGTAATCCCAATTTTTTGTATTTTCCCGAGATCGGTTGAATTAAACACGAAGCTTTTTGCGTGCGCGCGTTCACGTGTGTATGCGCGTTTGTGAGAGAGGGTGCGCGCGTAGGGGAATATCCATAAGCCGAAACACTCACTGAGCGGCGCGCGTCCGACCAATCCACTTAACTCAACCTTTCTTTCATGTTATCCATATGAGCTTTCAATGGCTCGCTGAAGCGCGGCATCTTTTTATAGCGGGCGTTATCGGTGATTGAAACGATAAGGTCTATCGGCGCTTTTTGCGCGAGACGCTCTTTGACGTGCCTCTACACCGGTGTACTTTACGAGCCCGGCGAACGCATATCGATAAAGGGCGCAAAACGTGCGCGAGGTGTTGAGGAATCGCGGTGTACGAATTCCAGCCGGAACGCACGGTGACCGAGTGTGACCGAGCCGCGAAACCGACGCCGCCAAAAATCGGATCTGAAATTATGCGCATGTCCGAAAAGTGAACACCCAATACGGTACCCGTATCGAAACCGCTTCGATTTACATCCATTTGTAGTAGCGCTTCTGCCGGTTAGCGTGGAGAAAGAAAAGATATTCAAAAAAAAAAGAATACATGTGTATCTACATACACACACACACACACACACACATACCAATCTGATCAGTATACGTGACGATATCCATTCACAAAAAAAGCGTGTTATCTCATTATTGCTTCTTTTTTACTATCGATTATTTCGATCTAGATGCGAATAATTGCTTACATCAACGGTCATCATAGAGGAATTATATTTCCATGGCTTTGAGTAGGAAAAGGGGAATTTAATATTACAAAATAATATATTATTAATATTATGTGATATGAAGATAATGTTGAATTAGTGAATAAATGAAGTTAACGGGACTATCGAGCGTGTCTCGCCGACACTGAAGGTCGAGCGACCTTGGTGACAATAATAAACGTGTATACCTAACTATTGAGCGATCATAACATTCCTCAGCGAAGGTGAACGGTTCGAGGGACGTCGCGCGTGATTCTCGAGTTTTTCGTTCGTAAAATGCGTGAGACGCGTCACATTATTTCGTACACGTGATTATTGCGCCGTGATCGCCTTGAGCAACGGCGGAGTCTTCAAATTTTGAGGGTAAATGCCGTCTTTGATTTTTTCCGGTTTAAAGAAAAAAAATACACCGTCTTGAGCTATTGATGTAAGCACGATACGTTGACGTCGATCGATGGAATTAATCCAAAGAGCTTGCTTTTTATTTCAGATCCGGCCGATATCGTGGTTACGCGTGGTGGATGCTGCACCGGAGGATCCGGCTCCGGGCTGAGCAAGGTAATTTTAGAAATTCCTCGTACTTTCCTCGCATTTCACCCTTCGCGATTGAAAACTGGGTCATAACTGTCGAAGTAAAAGTCGTTGAGTTACAACGATCGCGGATCGGGTCAACATGTGTTCATGTCCACGCATATTTTTCTCGTCAAGCCATTGTCCTGACACATCTAATCGGCGATGTCATATTTTATGTCGCAGAGCTACCGCGAAACGTAGCCGATCGTGAGTCCCAGATATTTCGGTGGATCAAAGAAATCTCTGCTATTTCCTTAGTTTGTATCGATTGTAAAAACACATTTGATTACACCGACGGTACAATTAACAATTCCCGATAATATTCGCTATTACGCACTGCGAAGAGTATTACTTTCGAGTATACATTCGCGAAGGAACATTGAAGTAATTAGTTCACTTGGCATTATGTAAATATTATTTAAATACAGTACATTGATAGAGAAAAAGTGTTGTGTCCAAATAAAAGATCTGCTGTTGAAAACGATCCGCTGAAATTTTGCGTTGCTTTAACGCGAGAAATATATCGAAAAGTCTCGATGCGCCTCGATAAACGATCACGTTGTGTTACGCGATAAAATCGGCGAATCTGAAATCTCCAAAATTGTGTCTGTAATCTGTAATACGAGAGGCGCGCCGCAACCAAGATAACGCGCTCGTAGATCTCCGTCCGGTGACAATATACGTACTCCGTATCGAGCGTCTATATATATTATGCAACATCTCTCCACAATGGCAATCGGCCGGCTCCTCCATTCCGCGCTGTCCGTGTAAACAGTTAATCTATATCCCGAGCAAGCAACGATGTAATGTTATGCGGCGCGCAAGACTCATTATACTTGTAAACCGTCCGGGCTTCGATACGACTTAACATGTGTGGGTGCGCGACGGGTGTGTACGTGTACATAAACGCGCGCGTACGTGCGTGGTGGGTGCGTACGTGTACGCAGCGTACGCACGTACATACGTACGTTCGCACGCACGCACGTATGCACGCATGGGGCGAGCAAAGGCTCGCTCGACGGCACACACAAGTAGGCTCACGAGAATGCCACTTATCGGTATAGGCACTAATTGTGGAAAGCGCATCCCTCCGCCGAGGTACACGAGCTATCGCGCACTATTTTCACCGTTCTCGGACTCGACTCGAGTACCAATCAGTGCGGGTGCGTTCGGACGCTGAGAAAAAAAGTATTTAGTATTCGCCACTATAGTCGGCGGGGAAAAATCGGGGGATTATAAGAAATAATTAAAGTCACACGAAGAAAAAAAGGAAACTACTCTCCGTAACTGAATTATCTGTTGCCTTGGGACCAGGCGAGAACTTGGTCGTAGCAAACAGAAAGATTCCTGTGGGAACTTTCCGCCCGGTCAATTGCTCTCAGTTGTCTCGACCGAGTTTTAACGCAGCTAAATGTTCATACGAATGTTAGCCGCGGTAACAGGGGTCATCACTTCGTGGCCACTCGTGGAGTTCTCATTTTTTGTTCCCGAGTTTTCTTCCTCATTTCTCTATTCTGTCACGGGAATGGAGATTTTTTTTTCCGTGCAACGAGAACCATTCTTGTACATTCTTGTGAGAAGAATTCGTTATTCTTGGCTCTGGTAACTTTCTTATAGTTTTAGCTGCAAAAATCCGCATGTATGGTTATTATCATTGATTCTGTGATAACACTTGCTAGAAGAATAGTTATACTGACTATGATTCTTTCACTATGACGATTATGAATTTCTGTCTAATAATTTTTCCTCTCCGTTCGTAAAAATATTCTTTAGTAACAAGAATTGCGATATTTCCAGTAGAATCATATAGAATTTCCTCATATATATATTCTTGCTTATATATGAGAGAATAGAGCTGATTTGATATTGAAATTTCTTTCTCCGCCATATAATTCGTGTCGCAACTTTCGTGGGGGAAAACAAGAAGATACAGAGTTGACGCTGAAGATATAACTTAGATTTCGGCGACATCGGCCGTTTTTCCTTCTCCCCGCGCCTCCCAGCATCTTCGTGGTGTAAGAGCGCGGTAAGCGCGCGCTAGGCCTGATGCGTATGCGTCGGGATTTCTTTACGGCGGAGGTTCGCGCGCGTTTCCACGTCGTTTCCTCTTTCCTCGCCCATCTCCCCGCTCATCGCGCCGAGAACAATGCTCGAGATCGCGCGCCGATAAATTGATTTTTACGCGACATATGTGTAACTTTCGTAGGCCGCCGCTCCCCGTCCTTCTCCCCCCCCCCCTTTCTCAGTCAGTCTGTCCGTCTCACTTCGCGATTCTTTATCGCCCGCTTCATATGCGAGCACGGCCGTTCCTTCTTTCTCGTTGCGCGGGGCTTCGTCGAGGGTCGAAGTCACGAAGTTACGTTACATTTGCATCGAAATCAGCAAAGCTAATTCCGCCGTTCTTCCTTTCTTCTCCTTCCCGCTCGCTTTCCTTTCTTTCCCGCTCATGACGACAATCGCGTACGATCGATCGATCGCGCGAGGTCACAAATGGGTTATTAAAAATCACCTCTTATGCTAACCGAAATCGGCCACGATTTTAACGCTCTCTCATGATCGGATCATCTATATTTATAAGATATATATCACGCAGGATATCATGCCGCCCCAGCCGGCTTTACTCTTTGACCCGCGCGGGAATATATAATGCATCCATTAAAAGGTTCTACAATTCTATTCGCGTCATAGACGATATATCGCGTCGCTTACGAAACACCGGCCGACAGGGCCTCATTTCAAATTTCGTTTTACGCAACGGCGGTGAAATGCAAAACGATACACGCTCCTGTTCAGCGAATGTCTGGGGGGAGGGGAGGGGAGGCAAAGGGGGAGGATAATCCCGGACTAACGATCACAGGTGGAAATCAAAATCCGATTCCGCTTCGTTCTCCATCACCAGGCTCTCCGTTCATCTTCCGAAGGAAGAGGAACGCGAGAAGAGACGGGAATGATCGAAGTTGTTGACACGAGCCGGCCCGGCTCTCTCGATCTCCTTTTTTATACCGAAGGCCGGCAGTCACATATTGCGATATATTACGGATTCAATGCGATGCATATGGTTGTCACTCGCCCGCATCTTCTCTCATGGGGATGTATAATATCCACTCCTGAATACATACATACGATACACGAACAGGCGGATACACACACACACGCGCGCCTGGACGCGCATTTGAATGCGTTAATATACAAGCACGTCGACGCACACGTGCGGCGCATATATGTTTATGGCTATGTGAGCACTTATAGGGGTCAACATATCTTTTTTCTCCCTCTCTCTCTCTCTCTATCTCTCTCCCTCTCTTTCTATCCTTCCTCTCACCTTCTCTACGTTTCGGTCGAAGTGTACGTAGGAGATATGCGTTCGGCGCCTCGATTCGCCGGTCGTGCACACGGAGAAATGACGTAGTAATAACGAAGCAAATCTCATTAACGTACGATAGACAGAATTTTCTAACGAATAACCAAAAACAGCGTGACATTTTACACGTGACATTGAAAATTCTAACCGAATCAGCGTAACATTTCCTCGAGTGTAGCGAACGGGTCTCTTTTTTTTTATCAGCACTTTTCCGGCTCTTACGACCTGTTTACCTGTGCATTGGTGAAAAATAGCATTAATATTTTTTTCGCGCCAACAATATCTAGTTAAATGATATCCGTAGAGTCTTCCCCGTGATTTCTAATCGGGAATGTGATTTTAACACGATTTATCAGATATTCTTCGCTGTAAGCGTCTAAATTCAAACAGCTAATAAATTTAGCTGCGATGGCGACAATTAACTGTCACAGCTATATTTCGGTTTATTCTTTCTTTGAGCGTGGACGCGTTCCGCCGATTGCCGGTAAGCGAGGAATCAGCGATCTTCGCGAAGGTGAGGCGGGGATAAACGCGATAAAATCCGCGGGAAGAGCGACGTAGCGATATCTAAATTTCTCCGTTCCTTCGCGCGAACGACGCGTCCGCGGTTATCGTCGCGCAGTTCCGAGGTGAGCTAACTACCGCCGCTCACTACGCGTACTCGCGTCCGACTTGACCGTCTTGATGGCGGGAATGCGCGCGAATGTGCGTGAAAGAATGCGCGTGGACTAACCGCTAATGCCTCTAATACCTCTTCTTTCTTTCTCTCTCTCTCTCTTTCTCTTTCGCGGTGGTGTCGCGCGTCTGTCTTCGGCAAACCAGATGTGAATTGTAAGTCAACGTCGCCCTTCGCGCGTAACAGCTGTTGTGCCGCGCACACCGCCGCTTCCATATCAGGACACTCGATATATTTCACGGAGAACGCGCACGAATTAGGAGAACGGCCAATGTGACCATCAATTACTATTAGCGTATTACGTATTTTTGGAAAGCCACATATGGTCGGCAGAGGGGGTGACATCACCTTTCTCTCTCTCTCTCTCTCTCTCTCTCTTTTAACTCACCACCACCGCCGCTATCGTATGTATTCCAACACACTTTCGCGCGAAGCAGATCGCGACGCGCTGGTTGTTAATCACGATACCCGTATCGCAATAACCGATATTGTGATATGCATATAACGTTATTCGCGCGCAGTCATAACGCATTTGCGCGCAAATTACCCATATTCATTTGCCATTCGCATATAAGCAACGAGCGTGCCAAGATACTCGCACAGGGAACGCCGCAGGGAAAACTTTTCAGTTTGCCCCACGAAAGCCGTAAATATCCTGTTTTCTTTTTTCGAGATACGTGATTTTTTTCTAGATAAATGGCTACGTTACATATGCGAGTCCCGCGTATTATACAGACATCAATAAGTCACGTTATCAAAAAAAACCTCGTTCAACATATCGGTGACGCACAAACCGGAGAAAAGGGGATAAGATAACGATTTGCTAATTTGTCAAATACCTAATAACAAATAACGAGTCGGTACTCATTAGAAAGTTTTAAGTAATAATAAATGATCTGTTGTAGTATGACTTCAATCTGTCGAAAATAGTAAATAATGTAACGAGAAAAGTACTGGATAGATTCATATTTAATTTTATGGTATTGGGAGTACAAATTAGTTCGGTCCGTTTTCAAAAGATGGCTCTGGCTGTTATGAATGTTTCATAGTGACAGCTGATTTCCTAACTTGGCTCCTAACTTGGATCGCCTCAAAAGACAAGACATTTTTTCGATATGGAATTCGAAAGTTGCCTGAGAGGTGGGAAAAAGTAGTAGCCAGCGATGAACAATACTTTGATTAATCTGTTCATTCATTTTGTTCTGAAATAAATGCATTTTTGACCACAAAAGAACGGACCGAACTAATTTGTACTCCCAATATTTATTACGAAAATGAGGAAGATCGATAAACCTTAATATCGTCATCTTATCCTTCTTTCACTTATAGAAAATTTTTTAAAATGTTTATATGGAGTTCTAAAAGTTCGTAGAGAGACTCGATTTCCTGTCGTACTAAAATTTTGAGTGAATTTCGCGCAGCGATCGATATCGCAACGATCCTTAGTTTCCTCGGACGCGTACGATAACGGGAAGATTGGGAGAATGCTGGGGGATGCTAGAAGATGCTGGAGAGGAAACCGTTCTCTCTCTCTCTCCCGCGAGCTCGCGTATTCCTGACCGAGTTCACGACAATTATCGTCCCTCACGCTCACGTGTCACCGCGATAAATCTCTTCGGAAGTTGGCGCTTCCGTGCCGAAAGCGGAAATGTCGTGTCGACGTGCTGTCAAAACACAGAGGCAGCCCCGCCACGTGCAACCCCCGGACTTTCGCGCCCTTTCCTGCATTCATAACTGCACTCCACGGCAGCAGGGTCCCATTGCGCTTTTGTATACACGCGCGTCGGCCGCGCGTGCACACGCGAGGCACACGCGTGCCACGATCACTCCGTGCGTCCACGTTGCACGGAGAACAATAATAGAAGTGTACTGGATCGTTCTGAGTGAGATATACGTCGTTACTGTTACGTCGCCGGACCCCGACGCGGCCTCCACGAGAAGCTGTTATCACTCTCGCATCGTTATATACAGAAACATTTATACGGGAAAGCAAAAATTTAATTTAAAAAGCATTAAATTAAAACAAAAGTCGGATTATATTTATTCAAGTTGACCCAATCTCTACCTATTTTTTTTTAATAATATTCTTATGAAGAAAAAGAGAGGGAAGGTAGAATATATTCATTTTTTAACGCATGATAATGAGTTTTATGATGAATATATTTTAAGATTATTATCAAGAAAATATTCTTTATTTAAGGTAACCATCGCTTGAAAGTAGGAAAATAATTTTTTCTTGACAATTTTTCTTAGCAGTAGAATGATATTTTTCTGTATATATACTAATTGAATTATATTTAGATATATTTCTTTACTGATCTTTGCAAAATAATGTTTGAAATTTCAAAGAAATTGTCAGCGATAATAATGCAGATGTACAAAGACCACTCTCGCTTCGAGCGGGAAGTCGCCAATTGACAATTGAGCGTGATCCGGCACGCTCGTAAATTCCTCGGGCAAATCTACGAAATTCATCCCCAATTCTGCCGTTCGTCCGGCCTCTTCTTCCCCCTCGCTAACGACACGTGCACGTCGCGACTCAATAAGTCTCATTCTCGACTCGTTCGACACGGCTTCCTCTCTCAGGAAGCATTAGCGACATCCGCGAGATGCTGCCGGACGCTGTCCCCGGTCACTTCTCGATGTAACGTAAATCACAGCTTACCGGACGTCAGCACGGCCGGTTCTAATCACCTGTGCGATCCGAGAGCGTCCACCCGAATACGAAAGAAAGATTATTTGGTAGCGCTTGTATTTGTATTAGTTTAACGAAGGGATGTAAAATACTCGCTAGCATACATGCTCCCCACTCTCTCTCTCTCTCTCTCTCTCTCTCCCTCTCTCATTTTCTCTCGAGGAAAAACTCGAGTGCGTGTACGCGCTCTCTCGGTTCGACGCGACGCTGCGCGGGGGCGGGACGCGGGGGTGGCGCAAATTCAATCCCGGAAAATTTCACGCTGCTAACTACGGCAAAATGATCCAACGGTGACATCTGTGTCAATAAGGCGAATCCTTCCCCGGGGATTGCGCAAGGCTGTAGAATTCGAGGGTCCGCGAACGCGATTATCCTCATTCAATCATCGATTTTATTTGGTTAATAAAACGATTATCCCGCTTGCCGCACTCCATGGGTCTATCTCTGTGCGCGCGCGCGGGCTGAAACACCGTTGCGCGGGCGTACCCTCCGGGAGCGTTCGACCAAAAATGTAATTTACATCCCTTTATGTCGCGAGATTGAAATATTTGCGAATTAATCCGCGCGACAGGATTATCGCCGGCCATTATACGCGGCTCCGGCTTTCTCTCTTTCCCTCTTTCCCTCTCTCTCTGTCTCTCTATCTCGCTCTTTGTCTCTATCTCTCCCTCGTTCTTTCTCTCTCGCCCATGCGGTTGTCGCTCTTTCTATATACCTATATCTCCGTCCCGCTTCGTCCTCCTCTCCCCTCCGCGCTGCTCCTCTCCCTCTCTCTCTCTCTCTCTCCATCATTTTTTTTTTCTCTTTCCCGTCCCTCCGCGAGGATCTCCTTCGGAGAGTCGCCGTCCGTCTTTCTCATCCTCTTAACCCGCCGCCCGGGGCGTTTCTCATCCTAATGATTCCCCTTTATTCAATTCAAAAATATCAGTGCTACCCCATTTTACGGAAGATTGGATTCAATTATGACTGTCAGGCTCGAGTAGACCCTCTCGCTGTCTCGCGCTGCGGCTCCTTCGTGCTCCTCCTTTGCATCGGCGATACAATGTGCCGGCGGGATATGTGGTGCTCCATCGGTACATTCGGATGATCTCGGTTCTGAAATCCTCCTGCGGAACGTGTGTTGTACTTATATCCTTCCACCTCCCCTCTTTCAGTTTAACTCCGGTTTGATCCACAGATATTTTTCATCCTAGGATCCAACATAGGCTCGAAACATCTGAACGAATAAAGACATTACATTTCATACCTGAACAACTTGATATCAGGAATATTTTAGGAAATATTTCAGGGAATATTCAATATCCTTAATATCGCATTATACGCAGAAAAAAAATGGTTCTTTGGATCTAATGAAATTTCTTCGATAGATTTTTCCTGCCAAACAATATGGTTTGCTGTACTGAAACAATGTTTTCATTCAAACAAAATGATATATTAAGTTATATGGTTTATATTAAACAAACTCAAGTCAAACAAGTGTATTAAAGACGGCCAAAGAAACCTTTATCTGTGTGCAACTTCCGTGGGCTCTTATCGGCCATATTCTTTATAAGTTTCTCATATTCTCCCGCCATAATCTGTTCTACCTTAGCACGTTACACGTATCGAAGAGATGCACGAGCGTCCGATTGTCGGTTTGTACAATCGTGAGACCGGCGCAACAACGGCAACACACAAGCTCATCTTATCCGCAAAGATATGACGATCCGCCCGTATCTGCGCGAAGTTCGTTGCACGTCGCTTTAATCCGGCGATTAGAATTAAATCCACGACGCGGCGAGATAGTTAAACGATCGCACGGACCGGAACCCGCCCGAGCGGTCCGAAAGAGGGATGACGATGACGATATAACCCCGACCGAGGGTTCGGGGGTTGCTCAAGAAGAGCCGGGACATAATGTCGAGCCCCGGGCTGTTAAACCGGCATACAATAATCTGCGCAGCGCCAATCCCGACGGCAGCATTCAATTAATTCTCCGGCAAAATTTGTCGCTCGTATTAAATCTCGCTGGATTAAAGGCAATCTCGCTTCCGCCTTCTCTCTCTCTTCTTCGTCCTTCGCCCCGGCCTCGTCCTCCGCCGCCGTCGCCGTCCGGAGTCTCTCCGTCTACCGCGCGCACGCTCCAGTCGATTCCGTCTTGGTCTCGCCTCCGCTCATACTTCCAGTCCCGTCATCCCGGGTCCCGTTCTATTTCGTAGAGTTTACGATATCCTTAAGGTCTCGCGTAGCCAAGGCAGATCGTAGTTTCAATTAAGAAACTGACGTCAGTGGCTTCATTCCCCTCGGAACCACCGGGCGAACGCGACCGTGATGAGTAATGAAAATTGCAGCGTGACTCGGACATTGTTGTGCGAGACGGGGAAAGGCCGGAGGGATGAACGATTTATCGGATATTAAAAAGCGAGAGAGAGAGAGAGAGAGAGAGTTTTACACGCGCAAAAAATTTCGTGAGTTTTCCATCCTTTCACAAAGGAGTGCGTATATATTTTTTCAGTTTAATGAACACTCACGCGTGATCGCTGTCTTTCTGAAGAAATCAATCGAATAATCGTTTTTCTTGGCAGTGGAATGATATTTTTCTGTGCGCACTTCGTCGTATCGTGCACGGACACGCGAATTGAACGAACGGCGCGACTCTCGACGCGACATTCGAGCGTATCGAAATCTCGCGGGGTGGCGAGCTGACGCGCTCACTTATGAGCAGGGTGCGTTTGGTCGACGATATGGGCGAGTGTAAATAAGGTAACCCGAGGGTTCATCACCCCGCACCGAACACGTCAGGGTCGCGACCCTGAGTTACGGGGGACCGACTGGTGGCACGAAGTAAGTATATAGACGGGGCGTAAGGGTGAGGCTTCGACGGCAATAGTGTGAGACGATTCACAAAGCCGGACGACGACGGCGACCGAGAAATAGCGGTCAATACAGGAAGGCACAATGACCACGTTTATAATCTCGCGAACGGAACGTTGCTGATCTTTCAACCTCTTCTCCTTGCACATATTCGTAAATTTTTCACGAAAATGTTAGCGATAGCGGATATTTTCACAACAACGTTATTTTTTGGCCTCCTTAATTCGACATCGTAAAAATCAAATATAAAAACGGCTTCTCACAATTTTTATCTGAACTAAGAATTTACAGCTTAATCAGCAATTTTGCAGTTAATTGCAATAACGTTACAATTAGTTGACACTTTTGCTTGAAATAACAATTTTTGCTTGAAGATTATCAACGTGAAATGTTGCTGACAGTTTCTTTATCTGGAAAAGAGAACACGTTAGTATGTTCGTAAGAACATACTAACGTAAGAAGTAACGAATAAAAAAAGACTCGAATAAAAAAAGAAATAATGTGCGAAAACGGAAGTGTATAGAAATATTCCAATGTATATATCCCATTCGCTGTAGTGCGTTAAGCATTAATTTCAGCTCAGTCGGACGGATTTTTCGGATCGCGAGATTATCGTGGATCGATCGATAAAATGTAACGCGTCGGGACGCCGTGGCAACGGGAATTTATTAGTTTTAATAAAATCAAACGAGTCATGCGAATATTCTTGGAGATGGACGGAGGTAGAATCCAGGGGAAACGCACAGTCCATTAGCGAGATTACTTGTACCGTATCCTCGTAGATGGTGCACGAATAATATCTTATGCCCGAGAATTCCTGAAGAATGGATTTCATTTGGGGAAGGAATTAAATTTTAATTTATATGATGGTAGAGCGCGAGGGAGATCGTGGCTGTCTCGTTATTATCGCTTCTCCGTGTCTAATATTTGTAGACTCCGGCGTGTATTTATCCAGCGTGATCGAGTTTTTAATTATTTCTCACTTCTCGCCACGGCTCTGAGAGTCGTGTATATATTTTACACGGAACATTCCCCTTTTGCGCACACATCGATATATATATATATATATATCTCTCGTGCTGTTTCATTTTAAATTTCTCTTCATATCCGATAAAACGAGACGCGCGATGCAGAATAAAACAAAGCGCGGACAAAGCGTTTAATCGATTTCTCATTATCGTAAAAATTAAAGACTCGTGAACGTTACGTAATGCAGAGACGCGCGGGGCTCTCTCTCTCTTTCTCTCTCTCTCTCTCTCTCGGGAATGATGGGAGCCGATAATTAGACGGGGTAATGGGACGCTTTAATAATCTCCAAGAGAGACCGTAATCTTATATCTTCAAAAACTAACAAATGGGTTACCTTATCGCGCTTGCGGCCGTGGATCAATAAAACGGGCGCAATTTGCAATTTTGCGCGAAAAGTCACGCCGGCCGTCGCTCGAGTATAATCCGGCTCGTTCTATTCAGAATGAACTGCATTTGCAAAACGGTGCACATAATACAATTGAAGGTATCCGTTGGGATATCCCGCTGAAAATAATGGTTATGCAATCGTAATTAACGCGCGAGCACTTTTCAAACGAATGAGCTTGGCTTTGCCGCGGAAATTAACCGAAGCGTTCTCTCCCCGTCTCTCTCTCTCTCTCTCTCTCTCCCTCTCTCGCTTTTGCTCTCATTTGATTCTAAAATATTTTTACGCCTTTTAAAATTTTTCACTGCAGGATCATTTCGTTTCCTTTTTAAATTTTTGTTTCTAAATCGAGAGATCGAGGAGCGAAGGGGATGCGTATTGCACGTACGCGCGTCTGGAGGATGTGCGTAACGTGAAGCAACTACTTCCGCATTCGCCCCGGAGTGGTTTCAAGATTGCATAGGGCTTCGCGTCTTATTACTCTTGTCATCTCCGATGTACACACGCAGATTATTGCCGGAGTATCGGATGAATAGAATTGCGATATCCTTTGCGCGATTTGAGAGAGAGAGAGAGAAAGAGAGAGAGAGAGAGAGAGAGGGTGATAGCGTGGGCGAGTCTAATTGGCGGGAGGATTACGGATCGATGTCGTCGTCGTCGGTATCTCTCCTGAAATTGTATTCGGATCACCTACATGCTTCAATGCCGCGCACGGAAGATTGGGGTAGCTATATCACAGAAAAGGGAATTCTATGTGCCGCTCTCCCATTCTCCCGATACCGTCTTCTCTCGACCGATGATTAAACGTCGTTGCACCTATCTCTCGATAACTTTATCTTTGTTCATGTTTCGACATATGGTAATTGCGTAACATATATGAAATCTTTTCACCCTCTTGTCTCCCTCACTCTCTCTTTCTCTCTGTGCGCATATTTCTTTTTGACACACCCTAAATAGGCGACGTACAACATTTATACAACGCTTAGAAGGCAGCTTTCAAAATATTCAATTATTTAGTTTTAGCGTGAGACTTTCAGATTTATTTTAGCCTACATTGATAAAAAATCATAGGTGAATTAACTGGAAAGTGGATAATCAAATCGCCGTTTTGGCTAAAGAAAAGAAAGAATTTCTAATTATAAGAATGATGTCAAAGTGATATCATTTTAACGTAATCTTGACTTTTATACGACTTTTTGTTCTACTTGATACTACTTTATACTACTTTTGTTCTACGCGTCATAAATAATGCTCTTTCTTTCTCTCTCTCTCTCTCTCTCTCTCTCTTCTTTCCCCCTTTTCCTCTTGTGTCAAGAAAGATTAGGAGAGAGCACTTAGAAAATAACATCGTCACTCTATTATAACTATCGGGTCTTCTTTACGTAATCACTTTTCTATTTGCACTTAGTTAACTTTCATTCCGATAGCGCTTAACGGTGTCCGGTGTTACGATCCAATTACGATGCCGTAATTTAAATGCACCTCACCATGGCAGCGCGCACGACGTGGCGCAACGCGGCGCGAGTCGCGTAAATATTAATTTCACGAGCGAATATAAATAACGGTAAATCGTTTTTGCGCGTAGAAGTTGTCGTAATAAACGTCGCCGTGCGGGCGCACAATGTGTAAAGTGTCGGGCGTAAAGTTAGCCTTGGCCGTGTCCATCGCGAGGCACGCTGCAAGTCCGGCTAGGTTATAACGGCGCCATAACCGTATACATTCGGCGACAATAATCGTTTTATGGTGGTCGGCAATATCGGCGGGTCGCACTGCCGTGGAAATTGATATCCTCCACCTACAACGGCCGCGAAAGTTATAGCGAGTGCGCCGGCCCGCTCGACTCGGCGCGAAGCGCGTCCGATTGAAAAAGTCGCGATTCACTGCGTAACGCGCGACACCACTGGACTGCCGGATTTTTTTCAGGCTCCCTCGCCCCCGGATCATTACAATCGGTGGATTGAAGTGCGCAAAATGTAATTGCGACTCCTTTTCCGATACTCCCATGCATGTATATTTTTATACAGAGAAAAGTATTATCTTACTGCTAAGAGGTTACTCAGTTTACTTTTCTTTCTTTCAACAATGATGATCTCCAACAGAGAATATATTCTTCACGATAATCTTAAAATATGCTCATTATAAATTTTAGAAAAACATTTACCATTTTACTATTTTAATATTTATTTTTTATATTTCTAATATTTATATGTAATATATTTAATATCTTATATCTTAACATTTATATTTTAATACTTAGTGTTTAAGTTCGATAAGAAATACACACAAATTTCGAGAGAATATAAATTGTTTGTATCAGAAGGCGGTATATCGCGTATAAATATATCGCGTATAAATTTTATGCATGTTAAATTTTACGACTCTCATAAGCTTCGATGCTTCGATAAAAAAAAAAAAACAGTAAAATTTCGAAAGAACATAAATTTCCCCTATCGAAAGACAATATATCATTTGTCATTTGCAAGTAGGATTTGTTTCAAAATGAAACCGCTCATGACTCTTCGTGTCTCTTCAAGACAGCTTCCATGGATTCTTTCACTTTTCATAGAATTTCATAGGAAAAGTCGGGACGCGAATAGTTATCTCGAGCTGCGAATGAAAACGGATAGCTCCTCGCCGATCGAGCAGCGGCTAGCGAGATCCACTCGAGCGGATTTTACCGGAATTCGCGGAGACGGAGAACATCGCGCGCCAGTAGGGACGAATAAATCGCGACAACAGGGAACGCTGAAAAAAAAAGAAGAAACAAACCAACCAACCGGGAATCGCGCGTTACGGGGAGGAAAGGCCGCGATGCAGCCGCGCCGTCGTTCTCTCCCTCTCTCTTTCTCTCGCTCGGAGATTGGCCGTTCCTCTCCTATTAATTCTTAAACAATGCGTCATCGGCGCTGCCGAGATAGTCGCGATTGTTCGGCTCAACGCGGCGTGGCGCGTCGCGACGCGCCGCTCAGCACCGATCACCTCCGCCACCCCCGTCGCCACTGCCGCCGCTACTCTCTACCCTCGTCATTGCCCATTCACAGACCCAGCCGGGAAGCAGCCGCAACCCGCACTGGAAGGTCGAAATTGGAAATAAAACGGCAGCAATAGGGCGGCGGCGGCGACCGCGTGGACGAATGCCCAATTCTATTCGGCGCAGAGTCTCCTCTCTCTCTCTCTCTCCCTCCCTCCCTCTCCGTCTTTCTTTCTCTCTGTATCTCGTCACATAGAAACGCATATAGACTCGATGGACGATGTGTACGATTTTCCATCACGACCTGTGCCGGTGAAACTGGCAGAACTGAAGGTGAAGAGAGACGGGGGCGGTTGCGGACTGGGGGGGGCGGAGTGGTCGACCGACGAGGGGGTCGAAGGGGGCGGGAGGGCAGGGAGTGCGCTCGGCTGGCAGGCGAGAAACGAGCAAGTCACGAGGTCTGTGCGTTCGAGTCCGACTGGGTTGGACTGGGACTGGTTACGCATAGCGATGCAGAGGACGCGAGAGAGAGAGAGAGAGAGAGGGAGCGCGGGAGCACGAGCGCCGGCCGACGGGGGTTCCCGGTTGTGTCGATGGATGCCGAAAAGAGCGAGTATAGGGTGGGTGGATGAGTGGGTGGTCGGTCGGTCGGATGGTTGGGGAGTAGTAGGCGGAGGAAGGGGGGGTGGTTTTTTTCCAATCAAGCAACCTGCTGAATTTGTTTTTTCCCCGAAACGTCGCTGCCGTTTCAAAGTTATTGATTGCCATCGGGAAGGTGGAACCGATGGCGCGGGGGAGGGGAGTCGAATTGAACGGGGCGAGGAGGGGGAGCGTGAGGGGGCGAGAGCAAGAGAGAGAGAGAGAGAGGGTGGCTTGAAAGGGGACAAGCGGGTACGAAGCGCGCGGCACTGTGGAGGGCAGGACGTTTCGGTATATAGAGAAGATAGGTACGAGCAGCACTGTCGCTCGTTTCGTTCCGTTTCGTTTCGTTTCGCCTCGTCCCCGTTTCGGTACGTTACGTTACGTTTGCTCGGCCGTGCATCTCCTCGCGCAATATAGGGGCGGAATAATAATTACGAGAGGGAAAGGGAGAGAGAGAGAGAGCGAGAGAATGAGAGGGAGGGAGATAGTGGCGGGCCAGTGTCAATGATTGCCGATGGTCCCGGCCGGCGGAAGAATAAAACGTCGCCGGGTATAGATGAAAGGGTTGCCAGAATTGTAGCGGCAAATCAGTCGTGACGATCGGCGCTTGATGACGTCGGTCGAGTCGGAAGTAATTATCGCGGTGCGACGCGCAACGGACGCGTAGCTGGAAAATTATACTTACCAGCGCGCGCGTCAAATGAACGGGCGAGATCTTTCGGAGAGATCGATACGGTGCGGGCAATGAGTACTATCACCGCCGTCGTTGTTTATTCACGTTTTGATTCATTTGCAGCAGGTTCTCCCTTTCACCTCGAAATTTATTTTCAATATACCGGGTGTCTGACGTCCCATACGTCATATACTTGTAGGCTTACGGTTCAATATATTGATGTCTGTTGCTAGACACAACAGCTGTCATATATTTGTAGATTGGGCAAATTCGGAAGAAAATTCCTGTTACCATTTCGCAAATTTTTGAATTATTAATCAAAGAAGCCTCTATATTTCGGAAACAACAGAATTTCCAGTTATAAGAATCAAATTTGATTCATGAGAAAATCTCTTGCCTTCAACGCGTTTGGTTTTCCACTCTAAATCTGATCAAACTTTTCAGTATCATATAACGTGGTCATCTATCTGAAAATGATTTCACATCACTTGGCACGACGCAGAACCGTCGCGTTAAAAGATCGTTATTAACGCACGGAACGTTCCATCGGAAAGTCGATAACAGTTCGTTCCCGCTTCCCTTTCTCGTCCCGAAGGCGAGACAGTTTTTGCGATCTCTGCGCAAGGAAACAATTGAAAATTACCGACAATCTGTTTGCATCCACAACGAGAACCGCCTCCTCATAAGGAGACAGCCATTAACGATCGTCGCCGTATGAGGTACGCGAAGCGCTCCCGCTCTATAAATTTATCGCCGCCCCGCCATTTTTGTCATCCTCGCGACCTCTCATCGAGTCCTCCGAGGACTCGAGGATTCGACTTTTTAACTCGTTATAATTCGACCGTCGTCGCGCATAAAGCCGGACGGGCTGCCACCGGCGAAAATACGAAATATTCTATTTGAGACGTCTCCGAAGACAAACGCGTTCCGCCGTGTGCGCCCGGCGAGTAATTCCAAAATGTTGAATTAATTCCGCGAAAGTTCGTGAGGCTTCCCGAGATGAATCAATTCGTGCAAACCGCCAGCTCGTTTCCTATGATCAAACGCTGCGACCGAGATGAAGCGAATCATTCCCCAGGCGCCTTTGGATAATTAACTGTACGCGCGGTGTACGCATACGTGTTCGATATAATTCGCAAGACGCTACGAATAATTTAACGTGACACAAAGTAGGAATTCCCCTGCGCGCTTTCGAGAGATCTATAAATACAAAAGAAAATTATAATCTCACTTTTCCACACATTCGCGGATTTTAATAGTAATAAACAATCTATTGGAGTTTGATTTCAGTCTGTCAGCGTTGTACGGACATTATAAGAACAAAATAATATAAAAAAATTTGTCAAAATCTGGCCCAAAATCTGACGTATGAAAACAAAATGACACGACTGGCGTTCTTAGGAAATTTAAATTAAACAAAATTCTAACTTATTTATACATTTGTCAGTTTATGCAAGTGATAAGCAAGGCTTTTATCAGAGGAAAATTGATCGTTACTTTTATATCACTGCGAAAATGAGGAAATATTGGTAAATGATCTTGAGATATCATCATCTTACCCCCCTTTCGCCGCAACTATACTTAACTTTCGTGAAACTCGAACAGCTCCACGTGAGATTCTACTGATTTCACATCGTATTTTCACTCGGCTGGCGTCGAGAAAACGTCCGAGGGCTAATTAAATCAACAAAATCTCGCCGTCGTGAGCGCGTCGCCAAAATATCGGCTCCCACAGTCCCTATGATTCTAATTGATTCGCATGTGAAAGGAGCCTCTCGAGAAATTATATCGAAGGTTCAGTCTCGGGCGCTTTCAAGGTCGGTTGACAAATCCGACGAGAGCAAACGACCGAGAGAAACATGTGACATTCCAGCGCGCGTTACATCGCGACGTAATATAGAGTCAGTCGGCTTTCTTCAACGACAAAGGCTCACCGAACTGACAAAGGCGCACAGTAGACCGGCATATTAGGACGGTATGCGGAGCTCTCGGTGGCTCTCGTCCACGTCCGCCTCGTATATAATAATGCAACCGGCGGGCGGCGGAGGCGTACCTGACTCGGGGCCGCAAACGGGGCCTCTTCAGCCCTTGCGTCACCGGATGTCATCGCCGGTCCCCCCGCTGATTTACATCCCGCCGGGGCGAAAGAAGAATCCGCAAGCGGCCGGACGGCCCCGCCGCGCGACTTTTATACATAAAATATGCGGCCGTCATATCGTTATGCCTCTCCTCGACGGCATAACTACGGCTATTCGCGGAGCACGCGAAACTTGCGACAAAGGGAGCCGCGCCCGTCCGAGCGCCGGCGCTGGGTGGGTGCCTCCGCTTCGAATCGCGAACGTGAGAAACGCGTCAGGATTCAGGGGGTTAGCAGCTCTCGCGGATCTCGCTTTTTTCCTTCGACGATAAATTGCCTCTCTACGACACGATATTCCCCGTTAAACGAAATTTTACAATGTGGAATGGTAAAATTTGTCTGGAGAAACACGGTGGAAAACGATACACTGAGGAATAAATATTCGACAAATCATTCGTGAACTGTGTTTGGTTCGTTTCACAGAAATAAGATTGATTTCCGTGCGAATGTTTTACACAGTTGTTTCATTTTACTAGTTTCTATGAAGCAAATTTTATATCCCACGGATAAATATTCCAGTATTTTTTTTTTTCAGTCTACTCTCGACAATCTAAGCAACTTTCCCGAAGATGCCGTTATTTGATAATTTCATTCGTATGAATATTATTGAGAATGTCGGCACCTTTTTCTGATTTTTAATACGCACAAGATAGATATAGGTATTTTATAATAATTTTTATTATTGAAGGAAAAAAGTTCTACATAGTAATTTTTCTTCCAGTATACTACGTTCAAATAATATTGATTTAATCCGAGTGAAAGAATTACTCCGACCTTAGCGAATATTTACTTGAACGTAATATTTTTCTTTCAGTATATGAACACTGCGATGCATTTATCATTGAAAAATATTCAAGACATTTAAAATTCACAATTCACAGTTGTATTATTCAAGAGCAATAACTCGTGCATTGACTGTAGCTTTCGGGAATGGTAGACTCGACCGGACTCGACTCGAAGGCAGCTCTCTCTCGATTGACGTTCCACTCGATAGGAATTCCGTCGGTAATCGCTTTTTATTGGAGCGAATTAATTTATTACGGTCTAATCGGCCAAGGTTACGGGTACAACGAACGCGGTGAGTTTCCAGCAATCGAGATAAACAATTGATTTATCGGTGGAAAAAGGCAGGGCAGAGTAGAGCATGGCGGGCGGGCAGGCGGACGTGGGGGAGGGGAAAGGGGCACAAGCGCTACATAAAACCTCGGAACACAATTTTGTTTTCCGTCGGGACAAATAAAACTGTCATGGCGCGAGTGCTATGGATAAAGACACCTTCGTAATACTGAAAACCACTAATATCCTTTGTCGCGCTCGGCAGCCGCGTTATTTCACAGAGCGTTTCGATTTAACGCACAAATGGCTCTCTGTACGGCCACAGTGTGCCTACAGAGCCAGTCGGATCCGGTATCCCGGTCCTTTGATATCCATCGATGAAACGATTTATCTCTGTCCGCGCGTACTTTCAATCCGAGCGGGACACCTCTCCATCGGGACGTCCAGGATGCGGGGTACACCTAACCATGAAGGGGAACCACTACCATGGGGCACTCGACATTTCTGCATCTAACCGAGCGTCGCAACTCGTTTTACGAATTGCCCGTTTCCGTTGATCAGTGGAATCGCGTCCGCTGATCTTGCAGCGTCGATTTTACCAATAATCCTTCGAACTTCGTAGACCAACTTCGATTTTGCGCACTTGCGAGCGAGCGAGCGAGCGAGAGAGAGAGAGAGAGAGAGGATGAAAAGCCGGAGATTGAAAAAAGTGTACTTTCCGTGGTAGAAGATTATTCTTTAAATTATATACAGGGTGAAATGATAACTATTACTGCCTCGAATATCTTCGAACAATAAAGATATTTTATTAACGACTGGATGAAGATGAAAAAAGTTTACATTTAAGAAAAGTATTCTCGAAGTGGCGGCTATTTGTATCAATGCAATTTCTATTAGATAAATTTCCCCCTTCTCCCATATTTCGAAGATACTCAAGATAATAGTTGTTGGAATAGCACGCAAATTAATCATATATATTTTTTTGAATTTATCATCCTGTAATAATGAAAATGATGTTATATGTATAGCAATTATCTTTTGTGCCATAATTAATTCATTTTGATACATCGATATATTGATCTATCGATGTATCGAGTACATCCCGCCAATTCATATCGCCAGTACCATCTGGCGGAACATAAGAAAATTAAACGTTGGACGACCACGTTTCTTAACGCAAATTTTGGATATTTTTAATTTTGAAGCCAACACGGACCACAGATCATTTAGGGCAAAAGAACAATCGTATATAGAGGTAAAATGAACTTGCTGAATCGATTGAGCACATTCAGAGACCGATCCGACCAACTGTTTCACTGTGAATTACTTCTGACCACTTCTCAATTAGCGTCGTCGCGTAATATAAGCACATGGATGGCCTCGCACTCGTTGCGCGCGTGCACGTGGCGCGAGAGACTACCGTATCTCTTAATATTCTCTCTCTCTCTCTCTCTTTCTCTCAGGCACGAGCCTGAGATCTATACAAATTTTTGTCCGTGTACCGAGTCTAGTTAACAACGATAACATTGCGAGTAACCGATCTGTGCGCCGATCTGAAGGAACGACAATGAGAAAAATGTGTAATAAAATTCGGGGTCCGAATGAGTGCCTCGCGAATGAGAAATACGGCGGGTGACGATGGCAGGTAGACAAGTGACGTCGGCACCGTCTATCTGCTACCACCTCACTCTTACCCGCCACCGTAAAATCTACTTTACAAAGTTACCGTTCCGCATTCTATCGCGCGCGCACGCTTCGTGCCTCTTATTCGGCGCGTTTCTCACCTCCGCGAGTACGGACGGGCGGATCACTTCTCCTCGCGCAAATCATCCTTCGCACATTCCCGAACGCATCGCTCCGCGTTTAATTACGGCGAGACGTTCGCTTCGCGAGCAGGCAGCGGCAAAAGTCGTCGGCTTCTCGGTACGGTCGTCTCCTCCTCGGCTACGGAGCTCGTTATGGCGCTCCACGCGGCCGGCTCGCGGGAGACTCGCGACGGAGTGCCGGGCTTGGCACGAGAGACAACATGCCATATCGGAGACACCTGTTAGTGCCGGCGAGCCGACCGACTCGGCTATAAACGTATCTCGTAGCCGGTATGAATTGAGAAAGAGACGGGCAGCGAGAAAACGAGGAGGGAGGGAGGGAGGGAGAGAGAGAGAGAGAGAGAAAGCAAGAGGGGAAGACCCGGGGAGACCGCATGTCGGGAATTAAAAGCGCGTTGTCATATTATAATCGTATTATGGCGAGTCGGAGCCAGCCGGCGACGACAAAAACGAGAGTGCGGCCATGCTATCCACGACGTCACACTGCGAGGATCGCCCGTCGATCGACGCGCGGCCGAGCGGAACACGAGTGTAGGTACGCGAAACACCTACGATCCGATGCCCCGTGTATCCCGCGGCACGCGAAGACCGTCCTCGGCCGATCGGCGTGACCGCTGCCAGGACGATGCCTCGGACGACTCCGTTCGCCCGAGGTATCCTCGAGCGTCATTTTTGCCGCGGTCACTTTTGGGATTTTCGAGCGCATCGGGCACGAATGCGCGGATTCCTCCGTGAAGGAATGCCCGGAGGAAGCAGCGAGCTGGAAAGAGAGGCCTTGCGGTAACACCGCTAGCAACGAAGCTTGGGTGCTGTGAAGAAGAGATTGAAAGAGCGAGAGAGAGGGAGAGAGAAAGAGAAGAGGCGCATATCGATAGAATGACAGTTCGAAGGAGCTCGTCGTATATAATGAGGCTGACGAGAGGAAGGTGCAGGAACGAATGAGATAGCGAAGGGAGAAGAGGAGAGGAACGAGCGGAGGACGCGATCGCGAGGACGGATTCCTAACCTGCGGCAGGGAGAGAGGGAGAGAGGAGTACCAAACGGCATCACACACAGCCGGGACTAGACGTCGTCGCGGAGTGCAAAGTGTAACAAATCCAGCTTTCACCCGAGGCAGACAGGGAGACAATTTATGTGGCGCGTGTTTCGTTTTGTTCTAGGCCGATCTCCGGATGCTGCTACAACGAGGAGTCACTCTGCTGCTCGTCTGTCTGCCCGTGCCTATTCCTCGGCTGCTTATTTCCGTGGAAGTGAAATCCCATGCGGTGGTAGCACGATGAGCATTCGTCCTTCTCCTCTCTCTCTCTCTCTCTCTTTCTCGTCCCTTCTCTCTGTATCACCGTCGCGCACTGTACATCACGGACAGAGAGAAGCCGAGATGATCCACGCGGGCCGACTCGCGCCACCAGCCATTAATCTCTCGCTATGTAATACCTCGAAGGGAGATACCGGGAAGAGAACCGCGTTTCCGAACTTTTAAGAGCCGCTCGCCTACGAACACTCACGCATTATCGTCGCCTGGCGATAAAGAAGTCCGGGAAAATTTTCATAACGGTCGTAATTAAAACCCGAAGCCTCGGCTCGAGAGTGAACCGGGACACGTCTTCCGAGAAAGTCGACCGACCGTAATGATACGGAAATGTACATGGCGCCAAGGGTTTGTTCTTTCCAACCGAACCAGAGCAAGAAGCATGCGCTGGAGGAGTGCTCTTTTTTGGACGGATATGACGTCAAACGTAACTACTACATTTCGAAGTGCAGCAACACTTATAATGAGTCTTGAGCGAGCGCGAGAGTGCAGAACTGTAGGTGAAACTTGAATTTGGAACCTGTATATGATAACAATCTAAAACGAGATCGATAGTCCTACGCGAATTGAGAAAAAAATGTTTAAACAATTATTTATTCAGTGAGTACAAATAACATATTTATTTACACACAAAGAAAAAAAATTTCGCTCTTGTAACGGGACTACATCGAGGGAAATAATTTAGATTCGGTAAAATAAATTTGGTAAAATAGATTTTAGATTCAATAATAATCAAAAATTTATTTATGATAATTAAATCTATTTAAAATAGATAATTAAATCTATTTAAAATAGATAATTAAATCTATTTAAAATAGATTTTACATTCAAAAATAATAAAATAATCCAGCGAGTGGCAATTGGTAATCTTAATAAGTCGTTTTGCTGGTCTACATAATAACTGACAGATTTTGCTGCCAGTATAAAATTTGCTGTGCCAGCGAATTATTTTTTTCCATGTACCAATATACATATTTTGAAACTGAGAAAATTTTCTTTCAAATGGGGGAACGTACATTTTCTTAAATCTGTATGAAAATAATTGTTTGCCCTATATATATTTAAATAAAGAATGTAGATTTAAATAAATATATTTTTAACACTCACCGAATAAATGCTTTTTTTATTTTTTAAATACTTTCTTTTCAGAATGCAAATATTAACAAAATATAAATATGTGTTAGAAATATAAATGGTTTTTTTTTTCTTATGATGCACGTAAATGATATATTTGCTTTCAAAAAGCACTTTTACATATAATGAAAATATTCGAAAAAAATTTGAAAAAACGCGGCATAGCATATTAATTGTTACACCGCGGTCTCCTTTTTCTGTACTCTTGCACTCCTTGCAGTCCTCGCGTACCTCACTTTCGTTCCAGTCAAACACGGTGCAACTAGGAAGAACAAACCTGGAATGTTTCCCAGAACACGCTAAAATTCTCGAGGAAGATACCTGCGTATTCGGCGAAGGATCGCCAGAAGCAAAGATTTCTTTCTCTTCCTTGTATCTCTCATAACTAACATATATATATATATAATATTTTTCTGAAATATCGCGCATTATGTCGATGCGACTGTGTTAATTAACATTGCTCCAATTCGGCAATGCGAGCACCCCGAAAAAGCGATCGGGACGTTAACGAGTCGGGGCGCGGAGACGTTCGTCAAGAACGTCTCGGAGAGCGGCGCGCGAACAGGTTTCCACGACGTTGTAATAGCGTCCTCGCCCCGTTAATTGGTATTTATTATAATTGGTGCTCATACTCGCTCGTAGCGTGAGAGATAAGGCGGCTCTCGTATGGACAACTGCGGCGTGGCCATAGCCTTTGGGACAGGAACCCCGATGATAATACCATAACGAGTTAGGGGGGGTCCCCCATTAACATAGTAAATGCCTGGTCCTCCGAAAGCGATGTCCGCTCGTGGGAACTCTCTTAGAGAAGTCCGGG
The DNA here is from genome assembly GCF_001313825.1 of Dinoponera quadriceps. Classification (NCBI taxonomy): domain Eukaryota; kingdom Metazoa; phylum Arthropoda; class Insecta; order Hymenoptera; family Formicidae; genus Dinoponera; species Dinoponera quadriceps. The sequence continues at coordinate 1,402,617 of NW_014556062.1, read as the reverse complement.
AAAGAGAGACCTCAGGGCGATTCTTCACGCCCAGGTAGATGCCAACCCCGCGCGGCCCCGTGTCTCTCGGCCGGGGTGGTGTCGGCCGGATCTGAACTATGGTGGGGTAGGGTGTGATTTGACATCTCGGTCGGGGCTGCCATAACTCAGCGCGACGTTGGACCCACCTGGAGAACCCGCAGACCGGATGCGCCGGAGACGACGCGTCGTTTCTCGAAATCATCAGCTCCCCCATCAGCACCCAAGGTGCGCGGAGTGTCGCCGGATTTGCGTTGTCACCTTGGCCGGACTCGATCGCACGCGCGCGTTCGGTCGAACACTCACGCGAGTTTACTTTAGGAAAACGCGCGTGCTGCACGATGTGGGAAAATTCGTTGAGTACACGCGCTTACACGTATGTGCCCGTCGCATATCCATTCTTCCCGTGGACGCGCACGTGCTAGAAGTCGTTACACCCTTGCCGTGTGATTAGTATGGTTGGCGGCGCGCTGCTGACGGTGGAGTGTCGTAAACAGGACGAACGGAGGCGACGGTATCGGGGCGGAAGTCGCTTATAATCCATCGGAGTCGCGAATAAACGTTGTAACGTCGTATCGAGAAAGAGAGAGAGGAGAAAATGAGGTAACCGATTCCCCTTGGGTCTCTAACTTTCATCGCGTCCTTTGAATGTTCTTTTTCTCCTCTTTTCTCCTCTCCTTTTTTGTTATGGCGTACGAAAACTTTCCCGTCTCATGAGAGCATTCGCCGCATTCGGACCGGCGCGTGTGTCATGTCTGCGAGTTACGTGTATCGCGATCGGCTTGTCTTAGCGAATCCGTTGCACACTGTTTAAGGTCTGTCAAGGGTCTTGGGTCAATTCAAGAATTACGTCTCAGAAATTTATATAACTATGACAAGAATGATCTTCTTCTTCTTATAACTGAAATGCTGGAAACTCTCCTGGAAGGCCTCCTCCGTACGCTACTCGTATTATTCGTCACCAAAAAGTATCTCTTGCTCCGTAGACTCCCTGAAGCGAGAGCTTTGATCCCCGATCAAAATGGCGAGAAATAACCATAAATCTACCTTTAGAAATTAGAATTTGCCGTCAAAAATATGTGCCGTCAAAAATGTTTCTCAAAAATGTGTTGCGACAACTTTGAGAATTCCCCGTTCAAAATTTGTCTCTTCCATGTCGGCACCCAACACGTAGTGCCTGCTGGCGCGTATAAAGGTAACAATAAGCAATAAATAGAAGATAGAAGAAAGGAATACAGAAAAATGTCGAATAGAGATAAATAGCCATATTGAAACTTTGACGAAATCTCTGGATGAATAGAATGCCAAAAAACATCAAGTAAGAAATGTGACCTGAGGAGAACCGTTAATTTTTGCTGTTTTACGCACCGCACACGTTCTTGATATATTATCTTCCTTTCCTCCGTTCTTACGAAATTTCTCTCGACGATTCGAACGAGACTATTCATAACTCTCTCAAAATTCATCAAGTCTCAGAGCTCCCAGAACGCTCCAATATCGCGGTTTTAAGTGAACCTCCTGGCAACGGGCATATTTAGAGCACGAACGACGACGCCGCTCCCGTCGTCAAATTCCCGCGGATCGATCGAACTCGCGAGATTAATTGACCGGATAGATCAATGCACACCCTTGTCCCCCGATCGCGCGATAAAAAGTCGACGAACGACGGTGGATGAATTCCAAAGTCCAGACATCTGCCGTACTATTTGCAAGAGCATTGCTGTAACGGCATGCTTTATTCAGAGGTGCTCTCTCGACGAGAAAGAGAGAGAGGGAGAGAGAGAGAGAGAGAGAGAGAAGAGCGAGACGTTCCGCGAAGCGCGCGAACTCGCCTGCAGAGAGGCGTGCTCTCGCCCATTCCTCGATCCTTTCTCTCTCTCTCTCTCTCTCCCTCCCGGTCTCTCTTTCAATGAATACCGAAACTTCGTCTGAATATTCACCGCCGGCCGTGATATTAGTTATACTTAATTCAGGCTACCGCGCTACCGCGCCGATGTGGGAATCTCGAAAGCGGACCGGCCGGCCCAGGCGCCGCTAAATCAGCGAGATATATCTCTTCAAAAGGTCAAAAGGCCGGTGGACGCCGGTGGCTTCAAACGGCGCGCGCGCGCGCGATCCCCGCCGCGCCCGCCGCTCGCTCGCCTTTTATTTGGGATCCATCGCGCGCGGGCACGCGTAACTTATATTTTCATTAGGCTTTCAAGTCGAATGAGCCCTGTAAAACGTTTCACCTGTGCCTCGAGGCACTCCACCGCGCCTCTCCCTTCGCTCATTCGTTCTCTCCTTCGCTCCTCGCACCCTTCCCGTTGGACGCCCACGCGCCCATGCAGCTGCTCTCGCGGGACCGCGCGCATACGAGAGAGAGCGTGCGTGTGTCCAGGAAGTCCTTTTATTATTTCGACTTACACCTTTGCCCAAAAGTCCGCGAGCTCGCGAACGCTCCTAAAGGTGCGACTAAATGTATGTGGACGCGGAAGGAAGATGGACAAATGAATTTATTTATGTAAGAGAGAAAGGAAGAGAGAGATAGGCAGACAGACAGACAGACAGAGTGTGTTATACCCTGGAATAAATCTCTTGCGCAATCAGTATACAGTAACATATCTGATGAGAGGGAGAGAGAGAGAGAGATGGTCGCATATCTAAACGCAACAAGAAATGGATGACAAGTGTCCTCTATTATATCAGTTTATAACATCCGTGCTTTTTTGTTGGCCGAAGGCAATAATAAATTCCATCTTTCTTCAGTCTTAACCCGATTTTCGCCGGCCGGATGAGCTCGCTGGTTCACGACGCGTAAATCTAATTTGTAAGTGCACGCTTTGCGGTCGCCGGGCAGAGCCCTCCCTCGTTGCGAATCCGTTTCTTCCCGATCCGACGAGCAGATACGAGCGGAGCGGGGCGCGGTTTGCGCGATGTTGCACCGTCGCCGATCCGCGTCGTGGGTATCCCGTGAGAATTGCAATTATTCCTTCTATACAGAGATCATCATCCAGAAGCGAGATCCGGCGATATGAGGTCTCGAAGCGTCGCTCGAAGTGACGCTGCGGACAGGTGTCACCGGCCCAGTTAGACAGCCCGGACAGACAGATGATAACGCGCGCGCGCGGGGCGTACCTATAAGACTGCAAGCGGGGCATGCATCCTACCCGCCCGTCCTCCGCGTGTCGCTTGTGTGTTATATAAACTAACACCGAAGTTAAATGAATTCGAAATGATCGATAAACTTTATCATTGATCAATTAAACTTTGCGCCGTGTGAGTGACGGGCCTTGAGATAGACGCAGGACGGGCGGGCGGGTGGATGCGGAAGGGGCGGTTTATTTAATGAACGCTAAATGCGGTGTCCCTGCCAGTCTCTCCCGACGTCGTTCTATAAGGCGACGCGACGATGAGAACGACAAGAAGGCGTAGCGGCGAACGCAAGCCAAGCGTGCTCCCGCGTCGTTCCGTCATCGTTTTTCTCCCGTCTCGGCAAGTTTAAATTGCCGCCGAGATTTGTATCCCCGTTTCTCCCCGGATATGCCATCATCGGCGCGGAGACTCTTCGCTGGAACGTATAGTTATTAAGTGTGCGTTAACCACCCGGCGCCTCCTCTTTCGCGAAATCCCTTATATTTGAGAATTCTTGGTGGTCTAACGTTTTTTCTTCTTTTTTTCTTGTGCACCTTACGAAGCGATCGTAACGATCTGATTTACGCGAACTGCAATTGCGTCTGAAGTGCGCCGGCGTCCGAACATTCCGAAGATTTTTAATTTTTACAGATACTCTCCTCCCGGTGTGTCTGTATGTATTATTTCACAAGCCGATTGCGCCGCGTCGGGAGGTGATAACGACTCGTAAACGGAGGTCACCGATCTCGCGTTTGTATCTATACGAGAATTGCGCGAGAATAAAAGTGTCCGGTCATTGATAATTCTGCGAGTCGATAAAGCTCGGTGGCACATTTCCCAACGGGGAAATTACTAGGTCGGGCGGTAGAAGCGCGAGGAATCCCTCATAAACTATGCAATGCGATATTTCACGTCAATGAATCTCGCGAATAACGGCTCGCGAATAAACGCGCGTATATATGACGAGGTGCTCGACGGTCGCGCATCGGGAGGACGAGGTGGGAGGGGGAGGTTAAAACCAGGTATTCAATATACTCGCATGACGAGTGGCAGTCCCTCATTTACATCGACCTGCGCGCTGCAAAATCGAAGCGTTTCACAACCCTATAATAACATTCAGGCCGAAACACGATTAACGAGCGAGAGAATTCGCTTAATGGTTTTAATAGACCGCCGTAAGTCACATCGGCCCCTCCGTTGCGCATGCAACTCGAAACAGGGTGCCGTCGGGGGCGGCTATTGTGCTTCCGCGAGAACGCTCACGCACGTGTAAACGCGCGGAAACTCCTCCTCGAATACGTCTCCTTCGAGGGCATAGACGCGCCTCGAAATTATCTCGCCGAGCGCGCGCTTAACGGTACCGCGTTAACGGCGCTTCGGGGAATCCGTAACTCGTGTTTCTTTTTTTTCTCAACCTTTTTCGGGGGCAAAAATCGTCGCACGCACCGCCGGCAGACGCACCAACGCTCTGCGCGCGGTCGATGCGCGCTCACGCGCGCCGTGAATATCACCGACGCTATTATAATTTCCGAAGTACGCTCGCTAAGTGTACCGCCAACACGACGGTCGCATCGCATATTAATCCCCGTGTGTCCGCGTTCTACGATACGTGGCCGCAATGCGGAAGCGTGCGACGTCGAGAGAGAGAGGGAGAGAGAGAGAGAGAGAATACGCGCTCGGTACGGGCTCGGAACATTATACATACGCGATACATCTGCATAGAGAGAAGGGGGGGGGGGGGAGGTACGCTGAACACGCGTGGATAGGCTGGGCAAATTCGCCGCTTGTTTACCCGCGCTGCCACGGTAGAGGTCTTGGTAGGCCTCGATAGAGATGTAAACTCGAATTAGGGCCGACTAGCAGCGCGAGCGCGCGCACTCCGCGAGCTTCTCTCCCTTGCGTGCGCTCGAGCGATATTCCGCGCCCTATCCAAACTTGCGGCGAAACCGCACTTAACACGCGCATATATTGTACGTGCCTCCTTCCCGCGCGAGTCGTCATCCCGCCTCGCCTGCCGCCTCCTCCCCGCGGACACGAACGTGTAATAACGGCGATGATAATCGTGTTAGAATAGTCGGCCCGTGTACGCGGAATCGAGGTTGCCGATAACGACGGTGATTTCTGGGAGAGAGAGAGAGAGAGAGTGAAGGGGGAAGATTTTGTTTGCAAACGCGTTTGGTTATGTTATCAACGTCGTTCGATTCTTCCTCACGCTGGAATTTTGTTGAATGTTTTTCTTACGAAACTTAAGAGTATTAAATCATAGTCAGTGATAAGTAATTCAGCAATGTTGTTTTATAGAGTGGGTTTTGGAATTTTAAATCGCGTTGGATCTTGCGCCAATCTCTTTCTTCTATTCTCTGTCACAGAATCACGTAAAAAGAAAGTTAGGGTTAGATTGTTCCGTGAATCGAGATACCTGCGTTTACCTGTCTTTTAACCGACATACCTGAACTTTGCTGAAGTTCTGTTGAACTTTCTTCTTGTAAAATTGAAGTAATAAATCAGTAAGCAATTTATCTGACATTTTGTAGTCTGAATCTCGAACTTCTTCTAAATCATTTCGGATCTGATGCTGATCTCTCTTTATCCTGTCACAAGGACCATACAAGAAAAGTTAGGGTTAGGGTTGTTCTGTGACCCGAAATACCTGAGTTTACCGGTCTTTTAACACGTTGACTGCCAACTACGAGATATCTCGTAGATTGCTTACTTTCCCAGGACGCCAATTACGATTTATCTCGTCGCTTCATTACTTGATTAAATCAAATTGGCTTCTTAGACCAGAATCGTGAAAAGTTCCATGGCAGTCAACGTGTTAACCGACATATCTGAACTTTGCTGTAAAATATCATTTCACCGAATACAGTTGAAATTACCTGTGACTGACCTGTGACCTTTTGTCTCCTTCGTTTCAATTATGTATTGGGAGTCCAAATTAGTTTGGTCCATTTTCAAAATATGGCTCTGCCTGTTATGAATATTTCATAGTTACAGCTGATTTCGGTTTCAGAAAGGTTAGACATCTGTCAATAATATTCAGTTTATATCGCTTTGAGTTTCATACAAAACCCCTGTTTTTCACTGTGTTGAATACGTAAAATTTTGTGTTAACTAAGCAGCATTTGCGGAAGGTTTTAATTTTCTGCTTTAATTGGAAGAAAAGTGCAGCTGAAGCGCATCGAATGCCTGTAGAAATTTATGGTGATAATGTTCCAACTGATAAATCACGTAGGGAATGGTTACAACGTTTCAAAAATGGTGATTTCAGCGTTGAAGACAAGTCTCGCTCTGGACAGCCAAAAAAATTCAGAGACAAAGAATTGGAGGCATTACTCGATGAAGATCCGAGTCAAACGCAAGAGGAGCTTGCAGAATCATTGGGAGTTACGCAACAAGCAGTTTCCGTACGATTGAAATCCATGGGAATGATTCACAAGCAAGGCAATTGGGTGCCAGGTTATTCTTCTGCATGATAACGCTCGGCCTCATGTCGCAAAAGTCGTAAAAAATTATTTGGAAACGCTCAAGTGGGATATTTTACCGCACCCGTCGTATTCGCCGGACATTGCTCCTTCTGATTACTAGTTGTTCCGACGGATGCAGCACGATTTGGCAGATCACCGGTTCATTTCTTTCGCAGAAATCGAAAATTGGCTCCTAACTTGAATCGCCTCAAAAGACGAGACATTTTTTTCGAGATGGAATTCGAAAATTGCCTGAGAGGTGGGAAAAAATAGTAGCCAGCGATGGACAATACTTTGATTAATCTGTTCATTCATTTTGTTCTGAAATAAATGCATTTTTGACCACAAAAAACGGACCGAATTAATTTATACTCCCAATATTTAAGATGGTCGGAGAGAAATCGGGGAAATCCTTTCCACGCAATAAAGGAGCAATATACGATAAAGTTCACAAAATTTTTTCAAATACGTAAACTGAAAAAGATAACGTATAATGAATGTACAAAATAATGTAATTTCGATGCTTTTATTTCATTTTTTTTTGTAATTTCCTGTTGGTATCACGGATATGTCAGTTTTAGTATTCAGAAGCGCCAAACATCTCCCAAAATACTTACTTGCAAGGAAATATGTGATGATTTTCACAAGACTCATATATCTGAGAGAGAACTGTCGTTGATTCGCGGTCTGCGCATACTTAATTAACCTAACGCCTTCAGCAACCCCTTTAAAACCCCCCAAAAACGAAGCGGTACGTCGGTTTCCGCTGCTTTCTTTCTAATCAATTAAATTTGTCCCGGTCATTTCTTTTTACACATTGCTGCGGGACACATTGCCCGTGAAGAAACGAAAAATAGATCGTTCGCGAAGGATCGGCTCGCTCGTTTATGCATCGGCCCTCGTGCGATCTTCACAGCATTTCATCGCGCGCGTAACGTCCATTCGGCGAACGAGGTGACGCCGGTTTATCGGTGCGTAATTTCGCGTCGCGTAACCGCGCGCTCTTAGCGAAGCCCGCGGTGTACGTTCCCCACGACGGGAGAGTCGCAACACACGGAACACACGGCGCTCCGAGATTTCACACTCGGGGCTCGTCTTCGCGCCTGTGTGTGCGATCGTCGATGACCGATACAGATATTGTTGAATCGCGTCGCTCGTACCCGCGACGCGATGACATCGCCTCGCGATAAATTAGTTCTCTCCGTTCTCGGAAACCCGAAGAGGCGCATTATAAAATTCGCGCCGTGAGTGCTCGCTCGGCGTGTAAATTCAAATGATATACAGGCGGTGCGCGCGAATTCGCGTGTAGACGCGATATGATCTCGCGCGCGACGCGCCGCCTCTCCTCTACAAAACGCTCATAAAGATACATATTTATGATTGACTCTCGTTAAGGTTTTCATCGAGCTCTTCCCTTACGCTTCCCCCTCTCTCTCTCTCTCTCTCTCTCTCTCTCTCTCCGCTGAACGCCGAGTTCTACTGCGACGACCTTTCCGCTCGCTCGCACGCTCCGCGTTTATCGTATGCGGATATCGGTCGGGGCCGACGAGCGACAACCGGCTCCTCCTTTCGCGATTACCGGCGACGCCTCGCGCGCGCGCCCCCCCCCCTCCCCCCGTACTATGCGGGAAAAAATAGACGAAGGCGCGAAATGGGCCGACAACGGCAGCGGGTCCTGGCAAAAAAAAGGGGATTTCTAATTGTCAAACGGTCGTCGTTCGTTTCCGAACGTCCGCCGCCGTATCCTCCCCCTTGAAAATAAATACGTTCGGCCGGATCGTATCTCCGCGGGCCGTACGATATTATTCCTGGCGTTTGAACGTGCACCCGTGCAATTATATGCATTTTATTGGAGGCGCTGGGGAGCACTTCGGCGCGTAATCGCTCGATCTGCTTCGCCACTTGGCTCGTCCGTGCTCCATAACCTCTTTCTCTCTCTTTCTCTGCGAAAGAGAGAGAGAGAGAGAAAGCAGGGGGTCGGTCGGTTGGTTGCGGGCGAGCGAGTGAGAGGAGGAGAACGGATAAATGGAACGGTACGACCGGGAAAATAGCGAACAAGGTGTAAATTCTGCAAAAGGAACGAGCGGAGCGATCCGGCGATCCAACGACGGCGACGACAGAGGGGGAAAGGAGGGGATGGTACATCATGTCGATAATAAAATCCTTCTCGCTTGCTATAATTGTCATTAATTAAAGAGGCACCTCATTTTTCGAGGCGAACGTTTCGAGTGCCTCAATTAACGCTGCGCTGCGCGAATGAAACTGATCGCTATCTGCGTGCCGCGTCTCGATATGTTTGCAACGCTGATCACAAGGGTGATGACGGCGTCGCCTCGGGAAAATGTTCGCGGGCCGATCTTGACCCTTTAACTGCGGTTAATCAAGCTAGACGCGGGACTCCACCGTTAGTACGCGCCAACCTAATAATTTCTGTTAATTTCCATTATATCTGCGTTAGAATAGCTAATGGATTGATAATATTTATATGTACGACGATATCTGTGAAAAGCGAGCAGCTCGGCAACGACAAGCTACCCACCGAGTCCCAATGCAAGTTTTAAAAGAGCCACTCCAGGACGTCTCGTCCTAAACGATCGCTTAGCGCGGGCCCAGCCACTATTGTGGCTTTCCGCCCCGAAAAATCTTTTAGCGAAGGTCCATCGTGCCAGCACGTAGTACGCAAAGGTTTAAACATCAGTTATGCAATCTTAGGAACAAAGAATGGCATGTTTGCGAGGCAACCTCTCTCAACCGCAAGATTTCGACGGCTCGTTTCCCTAATGTAGGGTTACCAAATATTGTAGTCATGAAACAAGGACAATTTCTGTAGAAAATGTTGAAGGATACAAGAAAATAAATATTTGTTTAACTACATGTTTAATCGTGTAAATTATATTTCCCTTATTATATATATATATATATATTTATATATATATATATAGCAGTGAACTGATATATATATATATCAGTAAATTATATTTCCCTTATTATATATATATATATATATATATTTATATATATATATATAGCAGTGAACTGATATATATGTATATCAGTTCACTGCTCACGTCTTATTACATATCTCTCACTATGTAACTCTCACTATTGTAGAACGAACTTTACGAAAGCTCTGCAAGAAAATTGCTTTATTTTATTACACGCGGCTCGCACAATATCGCCGAACAGAAACGAGCTATTAAAAAGTGACTCGTACATTGTCACCTCGTGCGGCCACTTCATTGTTGGCATTTATCGAACAGACATGTTATATGTTCCACTTCATATGAAACTGTAAAAGTTAAAATTCAAAACTGCAGAAGGGGGCCATTTATTAATCCTTATTCAAAGGTGGGAAGACGAAGGGCCAAAGGTCAAATCGGAGGACATGCCCACCTGGAGGGGAACGTTTGGTAACCCTATCTCCGTGCCCCGTGAGAAAACTCGATTAGAACTGAATTTTCGGTTGATTTCGAGAAGCGTCCGGACGGTGTCCGCCGACACCTGTACAGGTGTGCGCGAGCCCGCGTTTCCTCGGATTTGTGTGCGCGCGCGCCTCACCAGCAAACGACCGCGACGCGTGTTGTGTGCGAGAACGGGGGCCTCGTATAATATCCGAAGAGCGTTAGGGCGTCCGGTGTCGGTATGTCGCGGGGCCGCTCGCGCGAGCGTGGGCGTGCGTTTTATATTCATCGCGGAGGTATCATTTTCACGGGGAAGTTTGAAGAAAAAAAAGGAAAAAAAAGACGCACACGCACACACAGAGCGGAATAAATAATGTCGCGGCGTTAAACTCTTATCCGAGGTCGCCAGCCGGTGCGCATAAATAAGACTTGCGTGTAGGTACACTGTCTTTTCCCGTTCTCGTTCTCCGTTTCTCTCTATCTCTTTCTCTTCCTCTCGTTCTCGCTCCTTCGAGGGCTCTCGCCCGATCGACCTCGCCGTCGCTCTCTTCGGGCTCACCTTCGTCTCTCGCGCAAACCGCGCGCACTCGTGTAAAGACAGGAGTTCCTCACGCAGCTATGCTGCGAAGACGCTGGAAACAGTCGCTGTCGTGGCTGCCGAGCCGTAATAACGCAACAAGAAGGAGGAATATCCGCGCAGAAATATGCATATACAGTTCAGGAAACGCCCAAGGAATGTACAATGGTCACAGGATCACGACCCGAAATCTTACTTCGGAAGGGGCCGCCTTGGAAGAAGCGCAACCGTGTGCCATTCTTCATTCCGTTCTGAAATTACGCAATGGCTGTGAAAGTCGGGATCTGTTCGGAAAAAATCGGTGGAAAAAAGAAAAAGGAAGCAGAGAAGATATATGAGCACGTTCGAATATGACGTAACAGACTGGACTCTGGAAATGTGAAAAATTTCATTTTCCCGGTTCGAGGAATTACAAGTTTCGAATTTTCCACGTTAACCCTACAGAGCAGAACTTGAAGGGCTTGTACAGGCTGTTGTCTTGTTTGTCGCAATAAATTACTTAATCTTCTCCACGAATTGTCCTTAAGTGAGAACATCGGAATTATTTAACAGTCGTATTATTTAGTAGTCGACTATATTCCGTTTGCACTTGATCTTTATTCTCAATATTCGTAATTTCCCTAATTTGTTCTCACTTAACAAATAAATTTTAAAGTGAGCAATGCGTATTAGATGCGTGATTCATCCAACTGCAGATGAAACGTACATATGAAGCAAACATTAAATAATCCAACAAATATTAATGGACACGGATATAATTAACGGATGAGTAGAACAACAAAGTTTGTTTTTTCATCATCTGTATCTTTATTATTAATTATCTACATGTAGCTGGCGTTGGAAATGCATAAATGTAATTTACAGGAAACATAACAACTATTATTTATTATGTTATCGCATCACGCTATCATGCCGCTTTGTTCATCTGGAAAAGTATGATGTATCGCTGTTTGCGTCCTGCATCCTCCGTCCTCCTCTCGATCCATCATTTCGGCTCTCCTATCGTGTTATTCCGAACACTAGCCCGTGGCACACTGACACACGTCGTATGTGCAGTACGACCGAGAAAGAAACACGTGTTCATTAATTTCGCAATGTCGTTGAATCCCGTCAGATGATTTCAAGAGCCGATAAAATGCAATACAACTTTCGGTTTGGAAAAAAAGAACGCGCGACGCGCGAGAATATCAATACGATCGACAAGAGGTGTGAACTTACCCCCTTCCACCACTGCTCACTGAGCGCCGAGCGATCAAAACAAAACATTGCTGGCCCCCAAGTCGGTTACATATCAAACGTAAACACACCTTCGTACGTCCGTGCTTTTCCGATTGTTCAGTGCGTATCGGGTCGGCGAGCGAGGCACATACCGCAAAGCACGTGTGTCAAAGCGTTATTTATCTTTCTTTTCTCGGCCGATTAAAATATTTCGCTGACCCTTTCGGAATACTTAATCAAGCTCTCGTCGGCATCGTGATATTTAACGCGTATCGAATTGAATCTACGTGAGTTTAGTGTCGGTGTTAGTGTCACGATGGAGCAGCCGGGACGTTGGGTCGAGTTGGGACGGAAGACAAGATGCAGGCCATCAATATATCATATACGTCCAAGGTATGTCAAATCATTTGTTAAACAGAGGGTTTCCGTTTCTAACGGACGTTTGACGAATCTACCGGGAACAAAGAAATATCCGAGTCGAAATTCAGGCCGGCATTCATAATCTGTCATAAGTCGACAAATATTTACGCTTTCCTTGATCTTCGGTTATTTGTCAATCTGCAGTTCTTACCATTATTTCCATATAGGAAACAATGATGCAAGCGATCAGATAACGGACCGTGAATACGAATTTGTGATTAATTATGTTCCCATTCGAAGAAAGATCCCAAATAATTTACAACTATGAATACCGGTTTTGGAATTTAATGATCTCACAACTGCTGATTTCTACGTCTAATAATGCTTCTGGGGCCACGGGTGTGATGTGTCAAAGTGTACTTTTCTCTTTTTTGCTTTTTTGTTTATCCTTGTTATAGTATCGAATCTAAATTTAAATCTCTATTAGTAAACAACATTATTGAACACATAACATCTGTTGCCTTTACCATTACAGCTTCATATCAGCTCTTTTAAGAGCTTCAAATCTCGTCGAAATTTCCAACGCTAAAAAAGAAGAAAGAAAAAAAAGTTGGAAAGAAATGACGATAAAATGTGTTATTTCTTATCCGTTTGCCCACACACCAATCTTTGTTTCATTATTTAATATTTGTTTATCTCGCATACTTTATTTGTAGCTTCATAATATGTAGCATTATATAATTAAAATACATTGCTGACTGAAATTAGAAATTAAAATTATATGTAGATGAAACAATGAGATAATCAAATATTAAATAATTTTGAAACGAATCTTTTTTAAGATTCAAACACAGTAAGTACCATTAGCGTCATCAAAGTAGTGATAATGTGTACAATGTATCTCGGAGAAAAATTTTTTGCTGCCACAATACATCGCTTATTACTGTAGTGACAGAGCAAAGTGATTGTTTATACGGGAAAATAATTTTGCTGTTGCAGCAAAACGTCATTGCGGTAGCAATAGAATTTAGTTGACATAAATAACGATTGATTTTCTTGAAAAAATCTTCTTGCCGTCCAAACAAATCTTTTTACTGTACGTGCGATATGATAACAAATACACAATATATACACAATGTAGCAACAAATATTTCGCTGTGCCAGCAAAAGATTTTTTTCCGTGCGAGATCCTTCGTTGGCCTCTCAAGTTCGATGAGATTTGCAGGGCTAATCTAGAATCCAAATTTCGACTCGGGGTGTCAGTGGAAGCAAAACTAGAGAACACGCTTGCGTCATTCTCGATATCCGCGCGAATATTGCGATTTGAATATATCCGCCGTAGCCGTAGAGCGGAGATGTCTTCTAGATGAATCGTTGAACGAATACCTAACTCCTTACGGTCAAAACGTCGTGGTGAGGGGGGAAGATGTATCCCTGGTTTTAGAGTGCAAGCAGCGGCCGGGTTTTCACGAGGGATTGCCAGATTTATGACGGCCCGTGGCCTCTCTTACCTCGCCTTATTTTTAACCTTTCGCCCACTAACGAACCTTATCTCCCGGCTGCATTTCTCTGAGCAGCCGCGATAGACAAAAGAAAAACGTCTTGTTCGTAGGTCCCCATAACTTAAGGATCTGCCCGATTCTCGTATTCGGCCGGCCATTATGCGCGCGTGTGCGCTTGTGTGTGTGCGCGCGCGCACCTCTCTGAAATTTTTACATTTCGTATTATCTTTGCGCGATACCTACCCCGAAAATAATAATAAAGAACGCCGCGATAAGAGCGCGTCGTGCGTTCCGCGTGAAATAATTGGCCGAGGCCACATAATTAATTTTTGATCGAGAGGAACTAGTCCGAAAATTAATTGGCCGCTGTTTATCGTTCTGCCGGGATGGTGCGCAACGTGCGAACGCGTCGGTAACGCGTGTCACATAAAATTAATCTTTTATATATTACATAGAAAAATAGTGCTAGATTCAGGTAAATAATTATTCCTATACTCTTTAGTAAATTTTTATTTACTCTTTAGTAAGATTCACTTGATCCAAATAAAAATTCTCTAACGAGTATTGGAGTAATTATATCTAACTATATATTCGGAAAATTTACTTCCGAATGTATATATTTTACGATCGTTTTAACTGTAATATTTTTACATTAAAGCGATTACATGTTGATTTATTTAAAGCAAAATGAGATTCAGAAAGACTAAAATGTGTAGAACGAAAAAGGACTATCAAGAACGTTAAGGTGTACCTACCACCGACCCGATAAATCACTCGAGAAGATCGGAAGAAAATCAGAAATTGCGTCAACTGGAAATTTAGTGGACCGACACGGTCCACAACGAGACATTTTTCTCTCGAATATCGATCGGTGTCCAGCCGTGTCGATACCGATCGATATTCGGTCGAAACCTAATGGCCGACGCCAGACGTTTAGATAATCCCATAGGAATGCACGTTTTCAATTTCCCGTCAATATCGTTGTATCCCTCGGTGCTGGGTCGGTGGTCCACGTCGAATAATGTGAATCAACCTTAAGATGTTCCGATAGAAGGGAAGCACCTCCGGATGTTGACATGTATAATGCAATTAGGAGATCGCGGTCTCGGGCGCAGCCAGCCCCAAAGCGGGGGGAGAAGACGTTGTTTGAGTTAGGATAAGGAGGAATCGATCGTGCCCTCATTAGCCAATAATCGTAATTAGTAATCTACGCGATTATACGCCTCAGGCCGAAGTAGCCGGGTCTCTCCCCTCGCCCGCATCGTGAAGAGATGATCGGGCGATGCCCCTGAGGAACGTGAAGGATAAAAATAAATATTCGGTGTAATTCGCAGCACGTAACAACCCGCGTAAGCACAGTCGATAGAAGGGCTTGTTATTTATTTCGTGGCACACTGAATGATCATAAACGAAAAATTAGGAATTACTACATGAAGAAAATATTGTGGTGAAAATTACATTAAAATTATACTCCTTTTTACAATGTTTCTTGCTTTTCCGTAAAACTGGACTATACCGACAATGTAGTATCAGTTACAATAAAAATTGTAAATTGACAAACTTCAAATATGTGATATGTGTGTGATACACATATGACTAAAAATTATATCACACGTTGTAAAAATTAAAAAAGTAATACAATTAATACAATTAACGAAAAGAGTATATTTATACTGAGAGATGGGACGTGCTTTTTGCTTCTTAATTAAGCACAGAAATTAAGTCAATGGTTACCATGTCCAAGTGGCATTCCCAAGGATGTTTTTCGAGCATGAAATTCTACGGAGAAAAACGCGCTTTCCGTGTTTTACAAGCGGCACGTTTGGAATCTCCCTCCCGAGGGTCCGAAAAATGTAAAACTGCACCGGCCGAGGGGGCAGCGCGATAATAACGTCGGCATTAATCGCATAATTATCTTATATTTTCACCGGAGAGCGGACGCTAACGAGCACACGGACGCAACCCGTATACATCCTGTACACAGACCGCACGCTCTCTCGGCACGGCCGATATAATATTACGGGGAAAAGCGTGTCCTCGGCTTTTTGTTCTCGACCTTTTATCCGGCTATGATTTTCGGACGAAATCATAGCGGGATCGCGCGATGAAACTGGCCTGCGCGCACAAAAGATCGTTAGAGCGGAACACTCTCCCGATACGCGTCCCTGAAACTAGTGTACCGTTACAAAAATTAATTATAAATTTGGGGCAATAACGAAAGCCTCTCTCGCCTAGATATGCCTCGTCATAATGCCTACTTTATGCTTCACCGCCGATGTGGTACAGGCTGTCGGTAACAGTATGTTACAAATCGCGTGTATCTCGTTACGACAATTCTAAAATTCAATTATCTCAGAACACGGATATATTATAGCGCGATTTGAATATTAATATGTCAGCATTATTATTATTGTGGGAGGGTGATATATTCTCTGAATATATTCTCAAATATATGATATTGATATTGACAATATTAATATTCAAATCGCGCTACAACACCTGTGCTTTGCCCCGAAAGACCTGTTAGTTTCCTCAAAATTGAATCATCTTAATATTTCAATGTTAAAGTAACGATAATTAAATTTTCGTAAACCCGATCATTCCAAATTCCAAATTTAAATTCATAATTTTTCGCGGTTTATTGACACCGATATATCTTATAATTATATTTCACGATGTATAGACGCGATAAGAAACGCGATAAGGTCATTTTTTACTTTTCTAAAAATTATTGAAAATGAAAGGGAAACGCGAATCCAAGGCGAGGTAAAAATGTTCTCGTGAAAAACGTTCCAGCCGGGAAAGAAATTACAATGAACTCGTGACTCCTCCTCCAGTCATGACACGCGACAGAATATATCCACGAGTATGCGAGATTCTCTTCGCGCGGAAACGATCGCGCGTGACTATTAATTAAGCATCGTCGGCGCGACGGTGCTTGGACAAAGACGTCGTCTTTCGCGACGTCGTCGTGCTCGGTGTATCCCGGGCCGCCGATCCTCGACCCCAAGGATCGCAAGGAAAACGCGCCACTTCCTCCACTCATCCACGGAAACAAATGTTTAAATTCAAGAGAAGTTAATTAAAACTAAGCGTAATTATAGCGGCGCCGCTATGTAAACTGACGAGGTGGATGGGGAAGAATGACGACGAGGAAGGGACGACCGGGTGGCGGGACACGATTGCCCTCCGCCGGGCCGGAGATGAGAAGCTATTTTGCTGTGCTCCTGGATATCGTGTCCTTGTGAAAGACTCTATCGTAATAATGAGCGAAAGGAAGGGATCGCGAAGCGAGAAAGAAGCGGGAGTGAGCGAGATGGTGAGCAAAAAAGATCCTCCCGGGTGGAAACTCATTCGTTCCTTCAAAATTGATCGTCATCGAGTCGCCATTAAAAATTCCACGCGCCGCGCCGCGTGAACTTACGGATATAAGCTCTCGCGTCTCCGAGATATAACCTCGAGATATTGTAACAATTTGCCGTTTGTCAGTCGCATTTGCGCACGGAAACAAAAAATTAGTACCAATTCAAGACTTATATTCTCATGTATAAGCAAGTTTTATCTTCACATAAAATTATCTTGTTTATATATGAGAATATGAGCCGTGAATTAATACTATTTCCTGCAAACTTTTCGTGTCTTTTGAGTCTTCAAATTTCATTGAAAAAGTATGAAAATGTCCTTTGAAATTTTCCTGATTGGAACACCGACACAATTCGTACAAGCTGCAGGATTTCTGCAGTATCAGATAAATATTTACGCTACGCTAACTCTGACAGCTGGAAATGTCAGTTTGGAAATTTCGAATCGTTCTTATGTTTAATAAGAACGATTTTTTACAATTTAACGCTACATTTTCAATCGTTTCTATACCCTCGTGACATATTAAATAATGCCCCAGTTCACTTTAATACGTGCTTTCGCTGTATAAAAGCATTTATATAATTCTTTACATGTTTCTCGCAACTATTGAAACGTAAACTTTGCGAGAAAAAAAAATCGATATTCTCCCGGCAAAGTATAGCTTTAAAGATTACTTTCACTGAGTTTACCGGCAATAATAAAGCACAATGAAACAGATTCGATTCTATTCTATATTTTTATTCGGTCCCCGTTCATTGTACATTTCAAACCTTCCGCCATTATGAAGACGGAACGCGGCGATATTAGCGAAACGAGATCTTTCAGACTCAAATTGAAATAACGAAGACAGAAAGATCGCACGGTCGCACGCCGGCGTATTAAGTCGCGTGCGCAAAGGCGACACACACGCGAGCGGGCGATTAATTATCGCGCGAGATTAAATGAAGTCACGGTGGAAAGACCGCCGCGCGCGAGCATCGCGTCTTTCGACGTGGCGGAAGGGTTATTCTTGGGCGGAGCGAGCCCCGTTCGGCCTTCGAGACCAAATCGGTCATTCATATATTATGAGCGTGCATACAAAAGAAATGCAACACTACGTAGAGAAGAGCGGAGCTCGCTCGGCCAGGAATAATCGCGACGAAGTGAAGAGAACGCGCGGCGGCGGCGGCGGCTGCGACGGGCGGAGAGAAGAGGGTTGCGACGTCTGCGGTCCGAGAATACTGTGTTCGTTTCCCCCGGGGGGGGGGGGGGGGGGGAAAAANGGGGGGGGGGGGGGGAGGGGAAAAATGGTTCGGCCGGTTATTATTGGTGGTGCCATCCGGATTCCGCCGTTAATTTCCATCGAGTGACAACTTCTCCGCCATTTAATCCGGGAGAGTTAAGCCCCGGTCTAATTGAGCGAGCGTGTTATTAATATTCTTGGCACGTGCGTTTCGCTTGTCCGCTCGCAACACCGTCTAATTATTCTCCGAAATTATCGTTCGGGCCCGCTCGCTCTCTCCGTGTCCGGTCATGACAAATTCGAGGCCGTCCTCCGTCTCCGGTAAGTCCGCCGACACGGTGTGCGCCATTATTTCGAAACCAACTAACTCGTCTGGCGTGGACTTAAATGGGCTCGGACAATCGGCGGACCATTAGGTTAGAGCCCGCGCCATTAAAATCAGACACCCTCGGACTGTAGCGCGCGCCCGGCTGGACCCGAGGACCAGACGTAATGCTAAACTCGTTACCAAAATTTTGGGAGCTAACGTGTTCACCCACCCGTGAGGAAGAAGTGCTCTATCTCTTTCTCTCTCATGCGAATGCGCGAACGAAGGGGACGTGCGCGCGATGTCCGCACGCACGTACGGTACGCACGCGTGCACGCACGTCGTGGAAAATCCGGGAGTCGTTATAATCTCGCCGGTTGTCACTCCCGTGCCGCGCCGGTTTCTGTGCGGCGCTTCTCTCGGGTCATCGATCGCCATACGCGAAAATTCACGTTGCTTTCCGCGAAGGATATTTACAATATTTACGAATAACTCGATAGACGTGTAGTGGCCCAAAGGTCGGTTATTATTTCGAATTTCTGAAGGATCTGGCACTGCACACGGAAAGAATTTCGAACATATGTTATCTGTAAAAATGGCTGTGAAGTTTTCAAATCAGGCACCGACTTTTGTCGACCACCCTGTACATGGAGGAAGTGCCAGATTCAAATAATCGCTCCGACACTCTTTAGCGAATATTTTAACTTGGATCAAGTAATATTTACTTGATTCAAGTGAAACATTTTTCCAAGTAAATTATTCGAATGAAATATTTACTTGGTTTACACGTAAAGTTTACTCGATCCAGGTAGAAATTTGCTGGGTATCGTTGGAATAATTATTTATTTGAATCTGATGCTTTTTTCTATGTTGGAATTCGACTTCATCTTTCAAAGTTTCGTAATTCTTTCTATTCTAAATCTACACCGTGTTACACAATTTCTTATAAAAAAAAAAGAAGAAGATCTTCTCGTAATAAGTATTGGCTTTCAGTCGAGGAATTCGGTTTTTTAAATTGTGAACAAATTATTTGTCGACGAAATAATTGTCGTCTGTGATCTTTCACCGACATTTCATCAACATATAAATACTCATATCTTCATCGAAAGAAGGCACTTCAGAAAATCTAATCGAATTTCCTCATTGGCTCAATATATTAACGAGCAGCAAACCGTTAGACGAGAGATCGGGGTCACCGAATAATAATTTCTCCAATCTCGTATGCAGCATTACTCAAAAGTTACGTACATATAATAAAAACCTGAAACTTTCCCGCCTACTTTACGAGACGCGCGTATGAATGAATACCCGGATCCCCGAACCGTGAAGTATATATGGAATTATTAACGGAGAACTCGTTAGAAACCGCTTTTTATACGCACTCGCGAATATTCTCCGGCGAATTATCACTGCTTTCGAACGATATTTGCCCGCAGGCCGCATCGGCCGCTATCTGGAAATCCGATGTTCCATGTGGAGGCATACATGTGTGAGAGAAATATATCGCGGTGTGTTAACGAAAAAGAGGGAGAGAGAGAGAGAGAGAGAGAGAGACTGAGAGAGAAAGGGAGAGAGCGAAAATACCAACGGAGCAAGGCTGGAAAGGTACGAAGAAGGGCGGGTGTGTGTAGTGGGTATAGGAGCATTACGGACATTAGATTGGGACACGAGCGCAATAAACCTATCTGTATAATCTGCCCTGCAGGAATTAACAGCCCTCTGAAGGTAGCCACTAACGAAGTAATTCACTGGATGAACGTGGGGGTCGAAGGGGAGAGCGAGCGAGGGAGGGAGAGAAAGAAAGGGAGAGGAAAGTCGTGCGCTCGAGAGAGAAAGAGAAAGGGGGGAGGAGGAGAGATGGACGGTTGCTAGGGCGCGGGGGTGTAAGACCAACCCTACGTATATAGGATGCTCCAAAATTGAGATTTAGATCGAATCACGGTAAGGCCGCGGCTACCTTTGCGCCGCCGCTGATACTCACAATGAACGGTAAATAATTGCCGAGGAAGAGAAAGAGTATACCGGCGCCCCCGCCTCCGACCACCCCGCGCGACGAACCCGTCGCGAACCTTTTTGTACGACCCGGCGAATGCGCGCATTGTCGCGCACTTACGTCGTTGCCGTCGGGGATGTAGCGAAAATAGACCGTTGCATCGGGAAGTTTTCGGCCGAACCTGACGCCACGAATTATAGTTGCCTTTACTTTTATATGTATATTTAACGCGTTGTTGACGGGTTTCACGGGAAAACTCGCGTTTTGTCAGTCGGACGGTTCCGTTGCACCTCGAGTTATAGTTGTTTCGTATTTCGAAGATGGTTTATGAAGAAAGAAGGGAAAAAATAGCCGGATGCGATGGCTGGATAACAACTGAAAACAGCTGGTCAATAATGTGTTAATTTAATTTCCGGAAAATAGCAGCTGCAGGACGGAGGAAATTCTAAAATTATTCCGAGGGAGTATAATCTGCGTGCCGACATACACACGTTACGCCGATTTTTCTCTCTCGTCCGTTGTGCATCTCGGCGCGTTACGCCCGACACGCGGCGATATTTGAAACAAAGTGTACCCTAGCTCCGTCGTAAGGGTGGTAGGGCGAGAACGTAGAAATAATAGCGATAGGACGGTGGAAATGTGGATAATTGCTGACTTAGGACCTGCCATTTCCCTCATAGAGACTCCTACAAACGAACCGATGCCTCTCTCGCCTTCACGGGCCCCCGGGCGAGCCACAATTTATTTATGTCGATAGTTTCTTGATTTGTCGACTCCTGCCGCTCATTTATATCCTCGGAGGGTACCCGCTCGCAGATATTTCCACGTGGAGCATGCATCCACCAACGTACATATATATACACACGTACGCGCGAAGAGCCTCAGTGTCTTCTCCGACCTTCGTCGGAGAAAAGTCGGAATCGTAAAAGTAACGCGCTCTTCCTCCCCCGTCGTTCATACGCGCTTCGCTTCGGGAAACGTAATTAGCAAGAGAACAAGCTGAATGTGCGTGAGAGCGCGCATGATCGGAGATGACGTCGTTACGAATCGGCGGATCTCGTGTCTCATTCCGTGATTAAGCAGCTCGGGCCGTAACGAAGCGCGTATCTGCTCTTTTTCATACGTGAGCTTCACCGCTCGTGAAATCGCCGAGGAGGAATTATCGTACGGAGAAATCGGGAGTCCCGTTCGAATCGGCCAGAGACGAAATTTCGCCCACCCTCGCGTCACTTTCGCGTGTTCCTCTTCGAAGCGAGACGAGCGTGTATCTGTCGAAAGCTCCGTGAAGTTGAGAGGCTTTAAGAAAGCGCTACTGCGAGTTACCACGGTCTTCACCTCCTCCTTTTTCCCCGATCCATCATCTCGCGTCGGGCGGTGGCGGCGGCTGGGACAGAAATACACGGAAGCGTGACGGCGATATACGACTCGGCGAAAGGGGTTATGACACGTCGAGAGCTATCGGTTACACGAGGAACTAGACGTGCCGACGCGTTATCTTAATTGATTATTGCGGCCAAACAAATCCGGGCTTCTTCCAGACTCGCGCGTCTATCAGTCATCTTAGTGAGAAGGGAGGAGGAGGGGAATACCGGCTGACGCTCGCCGCGGAAACGGGATCCTCGTCCACCCGAGCGATACGTCCGATCGATAATCTCGCTTCTCTTTCCGATCGAATGCGTTTTAAAACCTCCCACGTAAAGGCACGTGTCGTGTTTACATCGCGTCGTCTTTTGAAGAGATCTGATCGTCATATCTATTTACATATTTATTAGAAAAAAAGAGATGTGTGCAGTATTTTATAATATCATGTGCACTGAAAGAAAAAAAAATGCTGTATTCAAGTAAATATTTGCTAGAGAATATCGGTGTGATTATTTTACTTGGATTAAGTCGATATTACTTGGATGTAGCACACTGAAAGAAAAAATGCAGCACATTCAAGTAATATTCACTCGGTCCAAATAAGATAATTACTTTGATTCTTCATACGCAGGATCGGTTGTCACATATCTTTTATGTACAAAAGAAATAAAATATATAGTTTCTATTTCACAGCGTATTTTTAATATTTTATTCAAATTAATGATGTCGAACAGTCAAGAAACAGTTTTATCTCCATTTGCTTATCGGTCGTTTTCGAGCTGTGGCAACTGGAAAAAATAACTATTTCGATAAAAATTTGTCTAAAAAATAACTAGATAAAAATTTATCCAAAACTTTTACATCTGAGAACATGGTATCTTAATTTAACCGGATAACTTGACTCTAACAAGATTCGGCGATTTATACACAGAAGAGAAATAATCTGAAATCAATGAACTATCGAACGAATTGACAACCAACTTATGACTTTTAATCCCGGTTTCCTCTACTTGCCGTATACAAACATTAGTAAGCGAAAAGGGAGAGATGGAGAGAGAAGCTCACGTCGCGAGCGATAAGGTAATGAGAACATGATACGATTTCAATTTCAGTGATCAGGAGGACCGAGTCTCTCTCTCTCTCTCTCTCTCTCTCGTGGACTTCCAATTTAAATTTCATTGAGTTTACGGGCCGTTTCGTTTAGTTTTATTTAGTATAATTAATTTTTCAATCGGTGTGCGCGCGACTGAGCGCGCTCGCTCGCTCGCGCGGAGGGACGGAGCCTTTTACGATGCCGTGGATTAGCGCCTCATCCGCGTTACGTCACTACGAAGAGCGTCGTGCAGCCAATAGAAAGAGGCTCAATGTCCCGGGCTGCGTTAAGGTTCGCATGAGTTTACGACCGACGCGACTTTGCTCTTATTGGCGGACCCTTCTCTGTACGCTCCTCGTAACACTTCAACTTTACAAATCGCGATAAAGGCGGACGTTACGCCTCGGTAATGTAAAGATCGGGTTTACGGACTTTGGCCGATGCTTTACGACCGCGCGGAATTGCACACGGAAAAAAGTATATACACATATATGTACACATATACGGGCCGATGGCGATATGAGAGTATCGCGATTGACGTCGATGAAGTATTATGAAGTCAGTAAAAGCAAGGCTCGCGAGATTTATGCGATGGTATGCCGTTATGAAGGCCGGAGTGAGAGAAAGAGAGGGAGAGAGAGAGAGACACACGGAACAGATCTGAGCAGAGCGATTAAAAAACAGGATCCGTTCTCGCCCGGAGCGCTTTTAAATGCTAACAATTTGTCCCACGATAATATTGCCTCTTAATATTCTCCGCTGACCTTACGACGCGATTGCAGCTAGCGGTTTAAAACAAAATCCACGCGTCTCGCTCTTTAAAAATTATTCAATCGGCGTCACGCATGCCATACCCTGAATTTTCAGCCTTACGCGTATGCGCGTAAGGTCGAAAATCGCATAAATGATTCCAGCTGTAATGGCAGTATGCTGAGAGAAGAAATATCGTAAAATAAAAAAAATATGTCCGATGGTGGATGGTAACATATCCACTTAAATCTAAACTATTTTATTTAAATATAGAATAAGCAAATTGCCTTCGCATGCGAAGCTACAGATTTAAGAAAATGTATATTTTCTTCTTTGAAACCAAATTTTCCCTCGATATATAAACACGTGTATATCGGTGTAATTAAATATGTTATTAGGACCCGGCGAACAAATATTTCTGATTTTTCCGATATTTTTCCTCTCAGTGTGTACACGACGCAGTGTTCGATTTGTTCGTCGCGCGGTCTCATTTCGAGATGCCGAGTTCCACCACGTGAGAAATTGCGTGCGTGAAAAAGGCAAGTCGATCGGTCGCGATGGCCGCACAATCGGGAATCTGGAAACGGCGGCGCGATCTCACGTGGTCGGGAGTTCCGCGATCGTGCGAGAAAGCAGCGCGGTCGATCGCTTGGATTGTAACTCTTCGAATGTCCTTTCGGACGTCGGGGACTTCGAGAAATTTACATTGTGGACGCGCACGGCGGTAAATCATAATTTATAAGGGCCGTGAACACTAGTCTCCGGCAATCGAAGTGGTGTCGTCGAGGTGGTAGACCATGAGACATCCAGTTTTACGATTTTGAAATTCGATGTAATTTACAACGTCCGTATCTCCTTTACCGCGTTTACCTTCCACGAGACGTACACCCCGTCGGCGCCTTTTCGCCCTTAAACGGAAGGGCGGGAACTTTCGTATGTCTCCGTGTTGTTATTCGGAAATATAATTTCGAAGACGCCAGTGACTTCGGGTTAGTGTGCGCCCCCGAGTGTCGCCGCGAAATTACCACTTCCATCCTTTCGGATGTCACGATAATGTGAACATTTCAAGATCCGCCTGGGAATTTTCGCTTATTCCTTCGTATTGTGCATCACTTTGGGAACGTAACTTTGAGAACGCGATTTTGTCACAGTGCACCCTTCGGAGCGACTTCAAAATGCAATCGTAAATCTCCCGCGTTCACCGGATGATCACACGATGACACTCGCGTTTTAACGTTTGCCTTGGAATCTACGGTTATGCTTTCGCGTTGCGCAAACGGCTCCCGAGAGAAAGAATGGTCCTTTGCACGGATGTCTTTTCCAACGGATGTTTATCGTAAGCGCTTAAATTTACTCAAATTTACTTTCGACTGTTTTCTTTTTTTTTACCGATCGGTCCGCCGGTCCGCGTATCGCGAACAAGACGACGCTTTCCAATTTCATTTTATCGTGAACGAGTATATCGAGTTCGTGGGAATTCGTAAATGTATACTTGCTAGTCGTCGGCCGCGATGCACGGAGAGGAGATTTATTCATCATCCCGGCTGTTCCTTTCGTCAGATTACGGAACGGCTTATTGAAAATTTAAAATATCGCGCGACACAGATGGAATGTTCCAACTTCGATGATTTTGGATTTACATCAGAAACACGTTTGAATATTGAAGGAATATATGTGTGTGTGTGTGTGTTTTGAGTGTCGCCGCGAACGATTATGATCATTCATAATTCTCCGCAGTTAAAATTCCACATGACATGTGTGTCACAATCTTCTCGAACTCTGAAGAGCCACCGCCGTGGGACAGAGGTTTCCAAAATTTGAAGTTTTGCTAATTCAATAAAAAAAATATATATATATGTTCTAAGTTATGTATAACCTAAATTCTTACGTTATGCTTTGAAATAATATGAGCACTTTCACTTCATTCTTGTATAAACATGTGAACGTGAATATATTGTACACTTTTCATGCATATTACATATTTATGTTTTTTCTTGGGAATGAATATTTCAAGGACCTACGTATATTCAAGTACGTCTGTATATTCAAGTATTATATGTACATAAGCAAGAGCACAATTTAATTGCTATCCGAATGTACTATTCTTGAATTCGTAGGATACATGATTATAACTTGTTTATTTAAAAAAAAACAATAATTTAAACGATATCTCCTTCAAACTTTGTTTAGATTAAATTTTCACATTTAAATCGATACGTAAATATTTGAACCTACTAGAACCACTTGAAATCAAATAATCTCGGAAGAGTATAAATTATGAATACTTATATATATATAAATTATAAATTAAGTATCAGGCAATTTAAGTAAAATACTGTAAAATGTTATATGTTTCCAGGATAACTAAATGCGTTAAATCTCTTATTAGATTGAGATTTGTTTTCGTATATGCTAATATTACATATATGTTCTTTTTTCTTGAGTTATATAATTTTGCGTAATGTAATTCATTAAAGAAGAGAAGAAATTAAAAATTGCGTTATTACATGTTTCTTTATCAAAAAAAAAATATATATATATATGATTTATTTTATTTATCTATCCAAAATAAGAGTTAGAAAGATGCTAATTTAGCAGGCATGAATATTTATTGCTCGATCCCAAAGATATCAACGGGAATATTGAAGAAAAAAAATATGTAATTCATTCCACTGTGCACCGTATAATTTCTATTCTACGTATTTGTCGGCGTTGCGATGAAGTAAAACAAAAGAGAGAGAGAGAGAGAGAGAGAGAAAGAAAGGAAAAGAGAGGAAGAAGAAAATCGCTCGAGCCATGCCGTGTTTCCTGCCGTCGCGGCGACATCGGGCGCCTCCGATATCGCGAAATGCTAAACGCGCCCCGCTAATGTCGGAAATAGTGCCGCTCCTATCGATCACCCCCGCGTCGCAGCTGAAAGACTTCATCGCGCACACACACCGCGAACCGCCTCCTCGCAACCGGCCGCGTTTAATGAAAGAGAATATACACTTTATTTGCATAAAGCGTATATATGCGTCGGAGTTGTCCCCACGGAGGGAATAGTTAAAGTAGAGAGATACCGCGGACAGCTATAATATAGGAACGGTTCGGCGTACGCTCAGGGAGGGTAGATGGAGGAGAAGATGTGGTACAAGGATAGCGACCGAGGGAGAAAGAGAGAGAGAGAGAGAGAGAAGAGGGGGAGAAAGAGAGAAAACGAGAGTGAGAAAGATGAAGAAAGATGGAGAGAGATTCATCTTGAAATTGTATCGGCATCTGTATGGCCATTAGCATACTGGAACTGACGTATCTCCAAATGTTCTCATTAGCCGAAATTCATGGGCGGCTTCATTGCCCGGAGGCCGAGAGAGGTCTCTCTCTCTCTCTCTCTCTCTCTCTTTTTCTCTGTCATTCTATACACATATATATACGCTTACACATACGACCTACAGGCTTGTCCAAGACTGACCCGACAGTTTTGTAAGATTAACCCGGTAACTAACCTGACTTAACTCGCCGGTGCAGGAATGTTAATAGCCATCCGACTTATTTTGACGAACCTACCTACCTACCTACCTACCTACCAACCTATACCTACCTACCTACCTACCACGGCCGTGCTATCGCGCGTCGTGCGCTCGTCGCACTTACGTAAAGCGAGTTTTATGAGCTCACGTAACATCACGGGATATCGCGACCATTATAGATACGACGAGATGATTATCGGCGATTTATGAATGATTTCCATATCGGTAACGGTGTAACAGAGAGGCTGGTCGTTAAAAGAAGAAAAAGGAGGAAAAGAGGTAAAAAAAATATCAAAGCGAGGCACGCCCGAAGAAACGGGCTAGATGTGTATGATTAATTAAAATGTGTTTCTCGCTGTTATATGTGTTAGATAGGACCGGACATTTAGAAGGCGGCTATAAAATTTTTAAAAATATCATATGTCGACATCTCATTAAAATTTATCGCAGATTCGAATTACGCTATCGTAGCAGAGAAAGAGAGAGAGAGCGTCACGGCGGCCGGTTATTTTCAATGAAACTGCCATAAATTGCTTGAAATATGCCATCTGAAATTCAATATTAGTATTCCATTTGTAACGCCAATATCTTTATACGTAAAAAATTGTGAATTTAGTGTCCAAGTTTTGATTTCTTGAAAAGTTGAATATCTGAACGAAAATAGAGAGAGAGAGAGAGAGAGAGAGAGAGAGAGAGAGGAATGTTTAGGCACACGTTGCAGCCTTACGCGAGCCGCTGATTAATCACGTTGATTGACCAAGCCGCGTTAATTTCCGTTGATTGTACAGAAACTTAATTGACGATCGAATTACCAAGGATACGTTAAACAAATGTAATGTAATTCGAGACGCATTATTCTATCTCTCGCTCCGTGCTCTTCCTGCCTCTCTATCGGCCTCCGTGCAATCGACTTGGAAATATAGTTGATTATACTTTGTACGTAACTTAATAAGACGNGGGGGGGGGGGGGGGGGGGGGGGGGGGGGGGTCGATCGGTCGCGGCATGCAACGTATTAAATGGAATGAAGAGGAAAGAGAGAGATAAATGTAACATGATTTTGACATCTGGCTGAGATCGGCATGAGGAGGCATAACACGTACGTGCCTCAAGAGAGCATCGGCAAATCATGACCGCTGGCAGATTATTGGCAGATTCTGTCAACGAGAACTTACAGTTATGCGATTACGGCCGCGAGAAAGTACGCGAAGCAAAGGAATGCCTTTATATGCAAATCAGCCAAGCGGGGAAGAGAAGGCAGCTGAAGGTTGGACGTTACTCGCAGTAGCGAGAGCTGGCGGGGGAGTTTAGGATTCGATTGCTAGATGTGAATACTGTCGCGTATTCCCGCCGCTACTGGCAATCCCGCGGCCATTATCGTCACGGCTACCGGAGATGATGACGGATGAATTATTAACGATCGGCCGGGGAGATCCATCAATGACAGATTCTTGGATAAATAAGCACCGGCCGTGAACGAAATCGGCGACGACGATGTAATCGCTAAGTGTTGTCCCATTGTCGACGGTGCTATCGACGGTGCTATCGGCGTTTAGAAGAAGGCCATAGAAATTGCACGCTCGAGTTTTAAACGACACTTGAAAGGCGCGTTTGGTAAATTTCGCGAAAAAAGAAATTGGTTGAATGGCACTCGAATGGATTGAGAATTCATCCCAAGTTTGAGCTAAACATTCGCTCTTGGGATTTCCACGTGACGGTGTATTCGAATGAGCTGTCACTCGTTTTCGGTGAGATTTCACCCCGAGAAATTTATAGAGTAAGTTGTTGGTTTCCGTCGAGGAACTCCGTAAAAAAGTGTATTCTTATAAAATTACAAACAATATATTATCACCACTCGGATATGGTTTTACGGGCCGGACCGTCGACGATCGACGACGTCGATCTCGTCTGAACAATAACCGGTGCCGGTTTGAAATTAACTCGAGCGTGCGTGCGTGAGGAGAAAACGATTCCGTTTTAGCGAGCGCGAGCGGGGGAATCGGTAGAAGCGCGAAAGAGCAAAGGAAAAAGCGTGGAAGCCTGCGGGATGCCTCGGGTATAAATGCGGAGAACGAGCGCGTGATCTCACGCACGTATGGGCTGTGAAGAGAGCGACTCTGACTTAGGGCGGGTCGGTGAGATGACTGCGAAACGACAACGGGCTCGGGTCAGTGGCAGAGTGCTGCGAAAACAGCACTCGTGCTCTCTGCGCTGTCTATGAGGTGGCGCGAGGTATGCATTAAAAGGCGCGTCCGTTCGCTCGTTGTCCGCTTCGCGTCCACGTTCGTTGTAAAACCGCGCGAACAAGGCGGAAACGTTGTCGCGTCTCTCCTCGATCGATCGACCAATCGACCGATATATGCGCAGTAGCGTCTAAAATAGATGCTTCTTCGCCGAAACTCACTTCTTAAAGTCCCGCATTCAAGTTGACGTAAACGTAGTTTTATACACGATGTCCTCCACAGTCAAATAATCATAAATTATCATTTATTATTTTTTTTGTATCGCTCAATACCGGTAAATGTGATGCTAAAAGTATTGCTCAATCGATATCTCTTACATGTGCAAAAGTGTTAAGGTTAATTGATGTTAATTGATGGTCGAAAAATGAATATTTTATGAGATTGTTGTATTTTGTACTGGATAACAGGATGAAAAGGATCAAATCGGCGAGTACTCACTTTTCGATGATCTTATTCTAATATTGTTTTATATATAAAACGAGCACGGGAATTGATTTATATTTAAAAAATCGTATGATTCCATTAAAAAAAAAGCTTTCACCACCATAAGACACGACCACTTTTGTACGTGATTTCTGTTAAAAAAATTTTTCTTTTACTCTCATAGTTTCGAGTTCTGGCCAAAAATATTTACCTTCAAACTACTGTACGATGATTGAATACCAAGGTGCGTTTCATTAATCCGTTGATTGTCATAACCAAGAATTTCCAAAAATTTCTTGACCTTTTGATTTCTTCAAAATTTTGTTGACAATAAACTCACTAAAAATATGGTAAAAAATTATAATTTAAAATGTATATATTTTCCATTTTATTTCGCTCCCTCAGCGGCAAAGTCAATTTAGATGCAATTAATTTAATTTAATTATACGAAACTCAATTAGTTACACCATCAGTTATACGTAACTTAATGAGATGCGAGTATTATCATAGTCGTCGTCTGTGATCCTTACAGCATTCATCGTATTGATCGATCGATCCTTATTCTTCGGAGGACACGCGTCCTCGAATTTATCGTACGCAACATTTCGACAAAGCCTGGAGAGACCGGGGTAAGGAGGAAGTACGGTGTGAAAAGATCGATACCGTGTAAAAAGAAAAAAAAAAGGAACAAAATCAAACGCACCTTGGTAATTTTTCCACCGTTCAGTTCGCGCCCGAAAGAGGACGAAGAAGAAGTCGCGTTCCTTCCTCTCGCCCTCCTCCCCAGTCGTCGCATGTCACGCATCATCAAGGATTCACTCCGCGCGATTTGATACGCATTAATGACGAGGCGCGGAGAAAGGAAGACAGGGCGGAGGCAAGGAAATCGAAGTCGAAGCGAGAAAGAACGCGTGCGCGCGCGTGTGTGTATATGTGTGTGTGAGAGAACGAAAGAGCGCGGTGATGATGGTAGTGACGATGGTGTTAGTGGTGGTGGAGGCGAGGTTGCTGAACGGAAGGGCAGTCTGTCGATAGTCTACATCGCTCCCTAATATTTCGCGTCTTTTGTAGGGCTTCATTGTTGTCCCTACGGGCAATCCAACCTGACCCTTTCCGCCTAATCCGCGCGGCCAATCCGAATGGCAATCGGCCGAGGAGAGATTGACAGTTTAAAATATGTATAATGGATCAGCGTATGGAAACCTCCCATGGCCTGGCTGACTGCGGAGTCTCCGGATGGGGACGGTAGGGAGGACGTGAGGGGGATAACCCCCGCGCGATAACTACGATGCTTTTCCATCGGCCTTCCTTCCTCGTCTCGCCGGTCGAGTTGGGAGAACGGATTAAATTGGACGCCGTGAATTAATCGGCTTCTGTTTGAGTGAAATTGGGCGAGTGTTGTTAGGAAACGTGAGCAGCCGTGCCGTCATTGTCCGCGCAATTTCGACCCACGGCTCTCTTGAAATCATATACGCGTGCATGCACCCGCTCTCTCTCTCTCTCTCTCTTGCGCTCGCGAGCGAGCGAGCTACCCGATCGCAACCCTCCTGCGACGACCTTCGCGACCCTGCGACGCAGCGTATTCATAGACTTATTCACCGATAGTCAGCCGGTGGATTCGAACAGTACAGATAATTTCACTTGATCGCTCGCGCGCGTTCATCACCGCGATTATAAAAAGGAAATAATAAATAATAATAATAATAAATGATAGTTTAAAGTTTCAACGTTTAAATTAGTTTCGCTGTTGCACGAGAAACGACACTCGAAGCTGCCGCATGTGTCTTGTTATTTTTAGATATGTACATATATGAATCCGAATGTATAGATAGTGACCGGCGGCATATCAGCGTTCATCAGGCCGTGGATCGACGGAATTTTTCGATCACGCGCATTCGTGCATCGTGACTGTTGATTATTTAAGGAAACGCGATATCTCACAGTTTGCTGCTCTTTTTATAAGTGATCGCCTCACGTTACAAATGCCGCAATCTGTTTGTGAATAATGTATTATATTTATAATATTCGACTATGTCGTTGCGCCGTCTCTTCGAATAATCAACACCCGTGATACACGATCCTGCGACGACGACAAAATATCACCAAGAAAGAGAGAGAGAGAGAGAGAGAGAGAGTCGCGCAGTTCAGCTTTACGCGCTTGAGGACGCGATCAGCCGGGAATAATTCAACCGCGGTCGATCCCGCGAAAAAAAGCAGAAGCACCCATAGTAGTTGAGTTAACGGCGCGCGGGTTATTTTCTCAACGACTGACCGCGCATATATGTGTACGTGGACGACGTCGGCCGATTATGCCCATAATCCCCGCGCCCGTCGTCTGCATTATATTCCCTTCACGTTCCTGTTGTCTTTCTCTCTCTCTCTCTCTCGGACGTGGTAACGGTCAAACGGTGAAGCGTCCATTGGGTTTTTTCGATTTCAGGAACGTGGGTGTCGTGCTACTATCTTACGGTCGCCGGAGATCGAAGATACATTCCTAATGTTTATGCAATGCCGGTTGGCAGGAACGTAGCATACGCGTAGCAGGCGAATTTTTTCGTCAGGAATAGTGGTAGGTAGGGTATAGGCATGCGATGCCCAATCTCGCGCATTCGCAAACCCCCGCCGTCCAATGGCAATAACGCATAACTCTGACAGATCAGATACGCGAATTCGCGAGTGTCCGCGGCAGAAAATCCCATAACACGCAGTGGCCGCGCCGCGAGGCGCGATAAGGTACACTTAACGGAACCGATCGTGGCTCGAACCGTCCTCCGTGTGTGTAATGTCGAAAACACGAGAATAATATCCGTTTGTAATTTATGCCGGACGTTTTTACGATTGGTAGGCCCGGTTAAGACCGACCGTGGAAATTTTCGTTTTCTAATACAAACATATCGCCGAAATGTTCGTAATAAAGATAAAAGCGCGCTCGTTAGCCCGCGGAAACGAGCTCGCGCGCGCGCGAGGAGAAATATGCGATGAAAAAAGAAAAGAAGAGCTCCGGCTGTCCCGCGCGCGCGCGCGCGAGAGGCTCTCCCGATTATGCAATTTTGCGGGATTTTTCATCCGCGCCCGATATCTCACGCTTCTCCCTTTCCTCCCTTCGCCCGTATACACTCATGTGTAAACTGCACAAACGGGCGGTATTATAAAAATTCAGCCGATAATGTTACAAGTCCCGACACACACAACACACACACACACGCGCGCGTATACCTCGCGCGAGCAGCATATAAATTATACGGCGCGCACGGCGTCGTAACCGAAAATTGAATTCATACATACTTCAAGATAGGAAAAGTTAATGGCCGACGGCGTTGAAAACGTCGCGGACAACAACGGCGGAGAAAACGAAAATCCCCGTGTAAAATGTAAATGTAAATTCACGATTAAGAACGCAGGGCGCACCTTAAATTCGACCAGCGGACGCGCGTGGGTGGCGCGGCCTCATGTAAACTGCTGACAACATATCTAGTTTGCGGAACATTTTATAACCCCGGCGATCCCTTACATATCTACATACGTGTGTGCGAGCGCTCGCGCGCGTACGTGTCGCAGTCAAATTCGACCGTGGTATCCCTCGCGCAGGAGGGTGGAAATTTTATGATTGCTGCTCGTCCAATAACCTAGCGCTCTCTCTCTCTTTCTCTCTTTCTCTCTCTATCTATCTCGATCTCTCTCCCGTTTTTTCTCCCTTTCTCGCTTATTCGACATTCCATTTTCCAGGTCTCTCGCGCTCTCTGTCTCTCTCTCTCTCTCTCTCTTTCGTCCCCTACTCCCCCCTCACTCTCGCGCCACCCGGTGAAACTGCATACGTTGTGCCGTTTTTACGTCTCCTCTGGGTCTTCTGTTCCCGTACGGTGTCATTACACAGCTCATAAAGCAGAACACTATCGACCGGCAATATTTTCGCCAGATACTCGATATCATTGACCACGCAAATCAATACCGTCCGAGCCCCGCGTGGAGCTCTCGCGCTCCCCCGAAGCGAGCCGACCCCGCGGAATGATCGTGCCCTATGATATTCCGCGCGGATGAAAATCGACGTGTACACGATGCGTCGACAGTGACACGGATGGCCAATACCACTCGCAATTTCGATGCTGGCTTCGATACTCTTAAGGATAGCTCGCGCCTACGCACGGAGAAAGATATTTCGCTGGCACAGTAAATCGTAAGTTACCATGGGGACGGGAAAAAAAATCTGTCTGTACAGCAAAAAGATTTGTTTGGGCGACAAAAGGATTTGTTAAGAATATTAATCGCTGTTTACCGGATACATGAACAGCAAAATAATTTGGTTGTGCCAACGAAATTTTACTTCTGTCGCAACGACGTTTTGCTATGACGACAAAACTACTTTTTTTTTGTGATAAATCTCTTTGCTTCCGCTATATTAACGGACAATTTGCTGTGCCAGCAAAGTATTTTCCTCTGCAAGTGGCGTATCGATGGCATGGTAGACTAATAAAAACCTACTTTAACGATATTAACATTTTGCTAGTTTTTTTTCTTCAATCTTTAATTCTACAGATTTAATCTTACGGTAGCCGGTCCGTGAATTATTTTCTTCGGAATCTTTTAAAATTTTAACAGCATATTAATCGAAACGCGATCTACACACATGTGAGATTAAAAAAGGATTGTCCGAGAAAGGATTGACTAAAGGTTGACCGAAGCTGAGACAATTGAAGTCGAAGTTAGCAATATTTACATATATCATAGGTACGAAAAACGGCTCACGCGATATCACGTTTTTAATTCTAATAACCAAACTACTTTTTTTTATTAAAAAAATATTGTTTTCTGAATAATACTGCTTTTTTCTATCAAAAATATCGTTCACTCTGAACAACATTTTCATTCAAACAAAATAATATTTGATATTAAATTATATTGTTTGTATTAAACAAGCCCAAGTCAAACAAATACATATACTAAATCCGAAGAAACTCTTTTTCTCTGTATACCATGTTGTAAAATTACAGGTTTAACATAAAGCCAATATTTCGATTCGAGAAGCTCGAGAATAATTAAAGACGCGCGTTACCACCGCGCTTACACGTCGATCGCGATGATTCGCGTTTTCCATAAATAAAGGCAAGAACTCGACTGCGCGAGAACGACTCTGGGCGCGATGAGTCGGCGAAACGTGCGTCCGCGAAACATCGAATCGGCGTATCTATCCGGATCCGTGGTTATCTTCATCAAAGTCACGCGCAAGGGGTAGATGATTATAAGGTCTTCATTGCTAATATCACGCCAGACGCGCTCACATTCTCCGACAGTGGTTCTCTCCCCGCGTGGACTTCGCGTTCGTTGAAACTCACCACACGTTGCTTTGTTACAGACACGGGAGAAAAGTTCGGTCGAATTTAACTGGCGATGAACAAACCGAACGGCGTTTCGGCGTTGAAGTGGACGGAAGGTTCCGGTTCTTATGAAGCAAATTCTTGCAACCAAAAATTCCGCGCTTCTGGTGAATTCAACCGAATTTTTTTCTGTACATATATAATTACTTCATTTAGAAACTAAAGACATATCACTCAGCGGTATAAAGATATTTGTATGTCAAGTTATTTACATTAAGAACCATCGATTGTACAATATAAGACGAGCCCGCGTCTCGAGGAAGGAATAACGACGCAAATTTATCGTGAATAATCACATATTTACAATGATTTCGACAAAAATAATATATTTTCGCGATATATTGACGCAATATAAAATGAGATTTGCATATTATGAATATC
Organism: Dinoponera quadriceps; assembly: GCF_001313825.1. Lineage (NCBI taxonomy): Eukaryota > Metazoa > Arthropoda > Insecta > Hymenoptera > Formicidae > Dinoponera > Dinoponera quadriceps. The sequence continues at coordinate 1,366,944 of NW_014556062.1, read as the reverse complement.
GCTCGCTGCTCAGAAATCCGGTTCCTCTTTCGGGAGCGACGAGTAGTAAGCGGTCGGAGGCATCAGCGGCGGAGAGCGCGCGCGCGGCCGCACTTTGCGCGAAGTCAAATTTAATCGAACGTAACGTCGGACTTCTCATTTGAGCCGCTCGTAGAACCCGCGTGAGAACCAATGGCGGAGAACCGTAACGACGTATGCACGTGTAGCAGGGATAGTTCTGCTCGTTAGANCTGCTCGTTAGAGGTCAGGGGGGGGGGGGGGGTGAGTTAGCGGATTAATAACGCCTGGCACGAGCCTAATCAGCTGGTGTAGAGTTCGCAGCGCGCGCGGACGGTTCGTGCTAGGTACCTGGTACTTCTCTCTCTCTCTCTCTCTCTCTTTCTCTCGCTTTCCCCGAATTGTCCCCTCTCCCCTCCCCCTCTCTTTCTCGCCCTCGTCCACCTCCGTGGTAGTCGAGCCCAGACCCCCATAGACCCTGTAGACCCCATAACAATATCATATTCGCCGCTTGCACACCGGGGCGGCCAACCTCCCCTGAGTTATTAACCTCTAAGGTTACCACAGCCACCCTCGCAGCGCCGACATAAGCCGCACTTAATTACCAGAAAAGCTTAACTGCCGCTTCTTAAGCCGGCATCACACCGGGAGTGACGGGCCGCGTGACCGATCGCGAAGCAAGTCGCAGACTTCCGGAAATTTCCCTCAGCGATGGCGAGGATTCAATCTCTCCCGGGTGTAGAGCGCGAATTCGCGAAGTCGTAGGAGTGAACTCGCTCAAAACACGTCAGAAATTCTTGATTTGCCATCCGAGTTGCCATCCGAGTGCCATCGCTTTATCAGGTTTATAGTTTCGGAGAAAACTGTTCTTTTCCCAATTTTTCTGCTGATTTCTTCAGTTTCTTATCTTCTTCGCGATAAAGAAGGCAAATGTGGCATGCTTTAATCGAACACGCGTGAATTTTTCTAAACTCTTTTGTATCCTTGGGGACAGAAACCGGAGAAATCCGCGAAAAAGTGAGGAAAAATCTAGTCTTTGTCTTTAAGACCATAGTTACTACGATCGATACGAATACGTTATCGGTGCCTGGGCCGGCGAAACGTAGCTTTCCTTATAAGCAATCGCACGGAGACTCGATGACTCGTGGCCGATGGCTTTCTGAAAAGTTAATTAATACTCGGGCGCGAACGCGTTGCCGCAAGTTTACGTATACAGTAATGACGTCCGATAAAGCTTTGTGAGAAAGGGTCGAAAAGAAAGATGGTGATAGGACGTGTGTTTACACAAACACGAATTTCATGTACGGGTTTGGCGTAGGTAGTATAGTGTGGTGGTATCCCCGGCCTGACGGGGGAGGTTCGCAACGGCGCAACGTTGTTGAGTGCAATAAAGATACTCGTTTGGTCTGCAGCAGCGTGAAAGTCAGGGCCGGCGGAAACTTTAAATTGGAAAAGTTCCGGCTCGGGCGTCTCCGTCCGATGTTTGACTCGAATAAAGGTGCAGAATGTTAAAAAATAAGCGCACCTACGCTGATCGCCGGGAAATATTACGGGAACGTGGACCGGGCTTTGCGAATTTTTATATCTCAACTAGGTGACACGAGAAGTCTCCCTCCCTCTCTCTCTCTCTCTCTCTTCCTCCCTCTCTCTCCCCTAAAATTCTTCACACACGAGGGTGAAGATATCAAACAGGAACGACGTAAGTCGAAAAATTGTAAAGCAATTTTTCTTTTTACCATCTTCTCTCTGCCCTCGTCGATTCGCAATTTCACTACGGTTCATTAATTGTCCATCAACGAGAGATTCATAATATTTGCGAGTCGAAATTATGTTTGAAAAACAAGCTATGATCCTTCATGTTCGACGTTCATGTAATATAACATTTCGAGGATAACATCTCTACGTTATCGATGCTTATCAAGTTCATTATCGATTCTATCATACACACGTATACACACACCTCTTAATTCCCGAAAATCTCCAGAAATCCGCATTATTCAATAATTATCGATATCTCGGCAGTTGTCGAGACGAAATAAATTCCGACAAAATTCCATCGATAAATTTAGATTAATTAACGATAAGTCAACAACACGGAGCAAATCAATGTCGAATACGTAATGAAAAGATGAAAGGTATACGCGGTGACGAGCTTTATCTCCACGCGACGCAGAAATCGCGGTTTCGCAACACAGTTTCGGTACGACCGACGACGGCGTTACTCGTGGCCTATCATTTTATACCGGGTAAGGTGAAAGTAATAAACGTAAGTCATACGCGCGACGATCATAAATACTCGATATTAACGTTGATACGCGGAAATTAGCATAACCGTTCGCATGCTACCAGCTAATGTCTGACCGACCGACCGGGCACCGCGGTATTCGCTCGCCGTGGCAACGGGAGATCGTTTGTATCATTTTCTTGCATCGATCGCACACGCACCGTGTGTGTATGTATGACTTCATGATTCTATAGGGGTTCGCAAATCAATCGTTATATCGCCGATGCGAGTCACACGGGCTTTAAAGCCGAGTTCACACGGTGTGAACTCGGCTTCTCTTTTCATCCGAAAGTATTCATAGCTTCAACGTCCCATAATAAGTAGAATCTTAATAATTATCAAATATTTATTTACTCATTTATTTGATTGTTCGCAGAAAATGACTCTCCTCTTTTATACACAAATCATTCGTCAGTATAATATCAATAATATAATGTAATGTTAGGATATTATTAGAGATAGCAAGAAAAACTGAAGTGAAAAACAAGAAACAGAACAGAAAAAAAAATATATATAAATAAAGAAAGCAGATTATGAAGATCCACTTAAATAATTAATAATAATGCGTTTGTAGACGGGCAAAGCACATTAAATATATTAGGTAAGTAATGGAGAGAGTTGCCAATCATAGTCTGTTAAATAGTTTGAATTTTCCATACAAGTGTCCCATGTTTTTCCTTGTGAAAAGGCAGACACCGTCCTGAGCGACCTACCGGGTGTACTAACTAATTAAGTTTAAGATTTCCGGGCAATAAATTATACTCCTAAGAATTCTAAAAGGAAATAAGAGAATTATTCTATTACGCAAAGATATTAACGAGAGAGCTTTCATTAATGACTTTAATTATCCTGAACACTCGTCACTTTGCGGAGCTTTACAAGCAGCGCAATTAAATGAATAACATTTCGCCTCTCGTCGTGATTATTAATTGGTTATTTCATTTTTTATGTCGAAGAAATCGAGAGGAAAGGATTTATGATTCTTAAGAGTATATTAAATAAGCATTTCCAACGCGTTGCTCTAATTACATTCGCGTTTTTGCAATCTCCGGTCTCGAATCCCCACGAGAATCCGCGATATGAGAAATGTTACGCGCGATAAATATTAATTAACGGAAAAGAAACTCTCGGCGCTCTCGCGAGGTCGACTCGCGCGAGAGAGCCTCCCGGCATCGTTACTGAGAATACCGCGTGTCTAAGGGATCTCGTCTTTATTGGGAACCGTAACCGCATCGGCGACGCTAAATACGGCTTAATGAAACCAGCATGATCTTACGATTGAAGAAATCCACACGCAAGCGAACGTACGAACGAACGTACGGACGAGCTCGTGTAACGTTTGCCTCCTCGACGCAACATTATGAAATCAACGATACGATGATAAATGTGTTTTGCGATCGAAGTTTATGAGGGTGATAAACGTCCGTCGCTGATGGCACATGAATTGCAAATAGACAAAGCCGTTAACAAACGTCGTTGTAAATCACCGACCGCGGAATCGGTTGTACGCGCGCCTATGTACGCGTATGTGCGTGTGTGTGTGTGTGTGTGTGAAAAAGGGGGGAGGGGGAGAAGAAAAAAGGAGGATAAGAAGAAAACGTATGTTTTGCGGAAACCCGCAAATCTCGATTCGACGAAGGAAATCCATAACAAGGAGGCGATCATCCGCGATGATCGTTGTAGTCAGGCCGCCGCTCGCAGCCACGACGATGAATGATCATCTCGCCGTGTTTAATGAAGATTTATTTATTTACACAATTAAGAGATCACATTTATAATTATACGCCCGCTCGTGCGCGCGTGTCCATTCATCAACGGAATTTTGTTAAATGTTCATTAATATTCCGAGATCTCTTATCTGCCGGCCAAATAATTAATCCCGCGAATGATGCGAATGCCCGCGAGGGACGCGTGCGCAATCTTTCCCGATCGTCATAGGATACACAGAGTGGCGTCTCTATATTTACGCGAACATCGCAATCGCGAACATCGAAATCCATAAATCGCGCGGCAACGTCGTCGTGCATTTTTCACATAAATTATGGAAAATACCATCGGCGACGTTGTAAATCAAAGTACGCGGCCGCATTGAAAAGGAGAGAGAGGGGGGGAGGAGAAATCACAATGCGCGAGAACGCGTACGCGTAAATCGAAAACATCCGCGGCTCCTTTGGCTGCGGCATTTTATACGATCGATCTCGCCGACGTGTCGTCTCTAAGGTCACACCGAAGAATTTTATTTCCTCGTCGGATGACTCGCGGGGGTCAGAGAGAGGATGAGGGGGGGGGGGAGGCGTCTGCTCGCTTGAAAAAATGATGAAACTTCTTTCCCGCATTGCGACTCACGACAACCTATAACGTGTACTCTAATAGAAAACTATTTAGTATTTGTGGCTACGATACTATAACTGTACATCACGATAAAAGAATTATAATCGAGAGAACCGTTTTTCTAATAAAAGTGTCAGCGATAAATTTGTTACTACTATTTTTGTGATTAAAATAAAGAAAAAAAGATATAGTTGTGGCCGAAAATGTAATTTCTACCGTACTTCGATAAAGCCTTAACGGGAAATATATAATATATTCGTTGTTATTTGCGCGCACACACGCAATGCAGATATACGGCCCTCGTTAAAATGCTCAAAATGCATTCGACGCCGGGTCCGATGCAACATATTGTCATGCGGTCTGGATGAGGGTATCGTAAGAGGGAAGTTAGTCCTTAATTTATCCGTCGTCCACTCTCTCGTCGTCCAATGAACCGATGCAACGGCAATGCAATTATTATTAGCTTATTATTATATAATTGAACGGACCGCAGTTAATGAGGCCTCTTGAGACAGCCAGCCGTGGCGCAGGCAGTTGCACTGAAGAATCGCCCGTTTACTTGTCGAACGTTTAATTGGCCGGAATTAGCTCAGATTGAAGATTCAGGATGCGATCTGCGATGCGCTCGCGATGCAGTGACACACACACACACACACACGCAACCTCGCAATAACGCTGGGCGTTGGACGAAATCGTGGAAGGAACGCGGAAAACACAAAGTCGGAAACACGCCACGGCATGAAGATAATCACGAGAACGAGATAATAACCGGGTTTCGTTAATCTTATTCACCCTCAAATCACTGCCAATTATTACGGATCTTTACTTTCTATATACGTTTGTTCGATGAATAAACAGAAACATCCGTGTCGCGTTATTTTAAAAATCCCGCCGCTTCGAGTAAGATTTATAGGATACAGCTCCAAGGTATTTGCGGAAAAACAGTCGAATCTTCATTAACGAGAATTATAATTTATTTTAAGGGGAAAAGAGATAACGAGAGAGAAAGAGAAGGAAAAGGACGCGTGTTTCTTTCCTCGAGCGCAGCGCGTTGCGAAAAATGCACATTAGTTAGTAACAAAAGAGCCGGCCACGTATAGCGCGGCCTTTTTGCCGGCCGGACAAAAACGGCCGGAGATTCCGTTTCTAAGGCCCAATTACTCGTGTCATTACACTTCGGGATTCCAGAGGCAAGTGCGAGGTAAGAGTCGGTACGACCCGGTGTTTTTCACGTTTAGCCGAGGCCTCTGCTTATGTAGAAGCGGTTTCAAATCTGGTTAGGCTTGGTTGCGATTTTGTAATCCATAAACGTCTCTCATATGGCGCGTGCGTGCTCCAGTTCCATTTATGGCGAAAAACTGCAACTGTCCTTGCAGGTGATGTGTACGCGATCGAATTGCGACAGACGAGCGAGCGCGCGTGCGTGCGTGCGTGCGTGCGTTTCTCTCATATCCGTTATAAAGGACGTATCAAGAGCGCGTGTCCGCGCGGATTAGAGATCGGAGCGGAGAATTCTGATCGGGGCAGACGTGTTGCACCACGATCTCATTTATCGTATCGTGTACTGAGAGAGGATTATAAATGAGAACGTGGTATTACATATGTGTGGCTCTCGTAGCTCTGGTTATAAGAACTATATTTCGGTCATAAGGACCAGAAATTCGGTTTCCTTCAACCAGACCGCGTCCGGTTGTTCCCTTTCTGCTTAACGCAACCAGATCTTTTTTATAGATATTACTGCTCCCTCCCTCCCTTAATATCTCCACTGTTAAATGAATTCTAGCAGTTACTTATGGGATTATTCGTTTGGCCGTGGTTCTTGCGCGACAGTCAAGACTCGGCGGAGGGACTCGACGTGAGGCCATAACGCGGTGAAAATTCCCCGGTGAGCGTTTAAGGCGACGGCCGGGCCGGCGAAGCTCGACGGGCGAAAGTATTTAGTTTGCGGGTGGAAAGGGTTAATGAGCATGAAGGTAGCGAAGATACACGTACGGTCGTTGTTGGCAGATCCTTCTGTTCCTCCTCCCGTGGGAGAGCGAGAGTCACGCGCAGGGCGCGAGACGGTCAGCGGGGGAGGGGGGGGGGGGG
>NW_014556062.1:1284906-1360227 GCF_001313825.1 Dinoponera quadriceps | reverse complement strand
GGGGGGGGGGGGGGGGGGGGTTAGGTTGGGTATATTGCTGAATTGAGGAAGGCGGTCTTACAAAGCGCCCCGTAAATCCGCGCCAGGTTCGACATCCGACATTCTCTCCATTTTATTTCTCCCTCCGACCCTCCTCCTCCTCCTCCCGCTCTTCCTTTCTTTCTCTTTCTCACTATCGTCTTTCCGCCTCTCCACCTCCGGCCGCAACAATCCACGGTATACGTTCGAGCATTAAAAATAATAGGACGCGCGCACGCGGGAACGGGAGGACTTCTCAGCGCTCTCCGAGTTCGGGGAGGAAGACTCGGGTCCGGCCGGGTGGACCCGTTCGGGAAGATTGGAGTCGCGAGATTCCACGGAATCCTTCATGTTACGATGTCCGTTTCCTACGGTGAGCTATTATTTTAGAATCGAACAATATCCGCGCGCTCGCGCGATGCTGGAGAGTCGGCACCTTTAATAAAGAAGAAAGAGAATTCAGCCGGTGTTGTACGCGCGTCGGATCCGGAGCAACTTGTATATCGAGATGCGTTCTCTTTCTCTCTCTCTCTTTTCCTCTCGTCGGACGATCGTTAATAAAATCGGGGGAAGACGTGGGATTTATGCGCGTAATAAACACGCGGCGAATCTGGCGAAGTGAAATTGAATTTAAAGAGCGAGCGGCCGTATCGTCACCGGTAATCGCGGCTGATCGGATCGTGTCGTTGTTATTATCATCGCGACGATGGCTAACCCGAGCCGTAATAGGAAATATTAAGCGAAACTAATCTCGAGGAGGTCGTAAATACCATAGAAGCGGAGATTATCTAGCGCTATCAAACGAGAAATAATACTCGTGTCTTGGAGAGATTTAGATGTATAGTCAAATCTTCACTATGTATAATATTCTAAACGTTTCCATTCTTATCCGGACTCTCTGCATCGCGGATACCCAGCACTCCGAGCGGCGCGGTTATAAACACGTACAAATTCGTCAAGAGGACGTCGCGAACACAATGGGCCATTTAGGGCATGAGATATCCCATACGTCATAGTACACCAGCTCCTGCGCGGCTGACGGGGAGAAGAAGAAGGAAGCTGTGCGTGTACACATATATGTATATGTGTATATATATGTGTATATCGGGAGGAGAGAATTATAACCGCATGAACGTACCGAGATTTACGACCATCGCCGCTTTACTAACGGTGCGCGCACGGTAAATGTCGTCGTCGTGTCCGCGCGCGCATACGAGCGTGCGGTACATCATCTTTCCCGTTGCGCGCTCGACTCGGGGAAAAAGGCGTATTAACCTTCGCGACGACTAATCCATTTATTTATACCAGTATACTAGCGAGCTCCGGTTCTTATTACGTCTCCTCCATAAGCTCGTCGGCCGTGGCTCGCGGCGCGCACAACTTGCGGCACGACGCGTTCTAACGTCGCAACGTTACAAAGAAAAGGATCGCGTCGGAATGTTTTCATGTGCGTATGGCAGCGGTGCGCTTTCATCGTATCCTCGTTCGTAACACGGAAGGATCGCCGGAGCTCCCCGGTGTCGTGTCGGTTATCATTCCGGCTCGTCGAAAGCGTAGACTACCATTGGTAACAAGATCTCAAAAATTTGTTTCGCATAATCACGGCCAATTTGCGCGCATTAAAGGGTTTTCCTGTAATTAAAAATTATTTTTATCATCATCATTATTACGTCCGGGTGTGTACATTATGACTGTTGATTATTTAGCTGACTTGTCATCTTGACAGTTCCCATTTAAGTACTCTCTTACGTCTGAACACTCTGATACGACGTGTCAAGCTGCCGAAAAGGCGGGTTAACGAACGAACGAACGGTGTGATAATGCACACGTGCATCCAGGCACGAGCGCGAACGATTAGAAAGACTAATGAGTTTAAGCCTGGTAAATGTTAACGCTTCATTGATTCACGAAGAGGTACGACGCGCTCCCCGGAGATCGTGACTAGTAGCCGGCGGCTAATATGTCATCTCTCTGGCCCCCGCTGCTCGACACGTCGGAGAGGAACAATTCTCGGCCGCTTTAGGTGCCGGTGCCCACGAACAGTGATAGCGGCCGGACGAGAGGAGCAAGAGGAAGAAGCGGGACGGAGAAAGAGAGACAAGGCGAGGTGAGCGAAGGTAAAAGGCGAACGAGAGAGAAAGAAAGAAGGGGCGAGAGGGGTCGAGGGGAAACGCCGCGATAGAGCGAGAACGGGTAAACTGGGCTGTCGTTGGATCGGCCGGGCGGCGAATCGGGGATACAAATGGGCAAAACACCGCTCTGTACGGATGCCGCGGAGCCGGTTGCAGGTGGCACGACCGCCGATAAATATGTCAGCCGGCAACACCACGGCGTGGCACACCGCGCCGAACCGCGCCGCTTCGAGCCGCGCCGAGGCCCGCAGGCCGGTACCGCGGCGTGGCCACGCCGAAGAGCCACGGCATACCACGTCGTGTACCACACCGCACCTCCCAATTCCTCTTCGCCACTTCGTGCCTCGTCTCTCTCCTCTCCTCGTCCGGCCTGCTCTTCTCGCTCCCTCGCTTCTAGCCGTCTCTACCCATTTCTTCTTCCTTTCCTTTTCCTCGCTCCTTCCGATTCCGACGTCCCTTTCTTCCTATCTCTTTCTCTCCTCTCTCGGTATCGATGGATCTCTCTCTTTCTCTCCTTCTCTTGTTCACGACCGGACGCAGTTTCTGTCTCTTTCACCCTCGGCCGGAGTATCGAACTATCCCGCGCTTTTATACATTTGAATATTATGGAAATGTCGACGCTCCGAGGACGCGGAATCGTATTGCCGTGCAGCGGCTCTGCCGTTCGATCGGCAGTCCCGCGAGAAGCCGCGGGAAGAAGGAAAGAGAGAGCCGGCTCGGCCGAGAAGGGCCGTCCGCGCCAAACGGAGTTAGGTAGCTCGGACTCGCTGGGAAAGGGGAGGGGAAGGAGGGAGGCCCCCATCTTCCGACTCTCTCTCTCTCTCTCTCTCTCTCCGACGAATATATATCGTAGGAGGCATGCGGCCGCTATCTGCCGCCGCATCTATCATATCCCCTAATGAGGACGCGCACCGGCATCCGAGGGCGCGTATCCAGAAGCGCGTTATTATATGCCACTCAGTCGGAGCCCGTGCCATTTTCGGCCGTCGAGTGCCGCCGACGTGCTGCTTTCCAGGGATCGCTACCTGGCTACTCACTCTCGCTCTCTCGTGTTCTCTTTCTCTTTCTCTCCTTCTTTCTTTCTCTCTCTCTCTTTTCGTGCAACAGGTGAAGCACATCTCAGTCTTCTTAGCCCGTAGACGCGGCATCAGAAAAACCGTCGGCGACGAAATCTAGATGACTCCGGTAGATCCGCGGCCTCCGACATTTTCCTAGGAATTTCTGTTCCTCGCTTGGCCCGCTCTCGAGGACTCGAAATTCCTCGTGAACGAAATTTCGGCCAGGCGGTCGTCGTCAGACTCTCCTCGTCTTTCTCTTTCTCTCCTTTTAGTTTGTCAACTGAGATTTTCAGATTTATTTCAGGCTAGTCCGCCGATGAAACTGCTCGCATTAGTTTTTCTTTAATTTCAATCGTACCTTATTGAATTTATTTCATTTCTATCCTATGATTGTTACACATATTATATTTCGAGAATAATCCTTACATTGTATTAAGGCGAGTTGTATTAAGGCGAGAGAAAATTACTCCCAGAGCGCGTATATATACAATCAATATTTCTCTCTCTCTCTGGGACGTAACTTTTATTTCACTTCGCTTCGCTTTTATTTTTAACAGTTTACTTATCTTTAATATCTGGCACGTGACATTAATGTGCGTTTAATCGCGGTAGTAACATTTTTCTTCAGAACCGCGTTAAATGTAACAATTCTCATGTAACTCACACCTTCTCTATAAATTGTAGTTTCGTGTAATATGACATATCGGATTTCCTTCGAAAACGCGATTCACCGCCGCTACGATTCACAACCGGATAGCGCGCGTCTCAATGCGGGGAAACGAGGACATTTTGACGAGGTCGCTCGCTAATAGCAGGTAAATCGAACAAGAAGCAAGGGACGGATAAGCATCGAGCTTCCGGTTTCGTGGATGCTTTCAATTAAACCGGGCATATACTCCACCGTCTGCGATAGGCCGAGCATGCGCAAGCGTAAATAATTGCTTACCAGGAATTTTCTCGGCTTGGGGGGGGGGGGGGGNNNGGGGGGGGGGGGGGAGGGGTTATACCCAATTAAATTATTTTTCGCAAGGTAGGTGAAGCAACACACCGCCGCGGCCACTGTATTTTCTCAAGGCGCACCACCGATACCATCGGCTGCCGAATTTCGCGTACACATCGCCCGCACGCGGCAACGACGAACGAGGGGCGAGCGGAGAGGGGACAATTCGCGCGGATCTACGCGTCGCGATCTCGGTCCATTGCCCCCCATCCTCCCTCCGTCCGTGCCCTCCGGCTTCAGGACGAGCCCGGAATAACAGACTGTTCAAAAAACCGCGGCAGATCGAATAATAATGTAACAGAGAAGCGGACAGAGAGAAAGAGAGAGAGAGAGAGAGAGAGAGGGCAAGAGAAAGAAAGTGAGACAGAGAGTGAGAGACACAGGGACGTCAAAGAGCGAGAGCGAGGTGAGACGCGCTCAGATCGGTGTTGAATTCACGTGCGGCGGTGCGACACGGCGCGACGCCGAGGTACGAAAACGCCAGGGAGAGGACGGTTACATGATCGTTCGGTCTGTTGGTATGGCCTTTGGTTCCCCGGTCGGCCGTTGTTTTCACTCTGTTATGCAGCAACTGAAGCACCGTTGCACCGGAGTGTAGTCGGTTTATACACTAGACGTCCCTCCCGCTCTCCCACCCCTCTCTCTCTCTCTCTTTCTCTGTTGCTCTATCTCAATCTCCCTTTCACTCTCTCTCTCTCTCTCGCTCGCTCGCTCGATCTCTATCTCTCTTCGCGTTATATACCCGCACGCCAATCGAGGATAGGTCCGCCGGCACCGGCGGCCGTGGCGTGGACTGCGCCCGGTCCAACCTGGCCGGGCCAACGCGATTCGACGTGGAGATGATTGTAGTTGCAAATGGGCAGTTTGCATCAAGAAGCGGTCTTCCCCCTAGTCGACAGAACATGCACGGCCAATGCAAACAAAGTTGACCCGAACGTCCCGCTACCGCGCTACGGCCGGGACGGCCCGGCTAGCGAGCGAGCGAGCCCGACCGACCGACCGATCGACCCTCCCCTAGATCTATAGAACTCGACTCACTAGCCACGGCAAGTACACACGGGCTAAAGTATACAAATACCCATCTTTGACGTGCCGGAATCAGCGCGCCCCTCGCCCGGCAACGGCGTCGCCCGTCAGTAATTGTCGCCCGGCTACGGTACGGAGCACTACATCCGTGCTCTCTCTCTCTCTCTCTCCCCATGGAGAGGGTCTAACAAAAATTCGATTAAACGCGCGGCACGAATTAGTTGCCGCGGCTTCTCCCGTGTCACACACACACACACATACACAAAATTACAATCACCTATTGCGCGCATGGTTGTGTCGGCCGGCGCTTCGTTCATTCGTTCTGCTTGAAAATCCCGCGGCATTTTTATATCATGAATTAACGCTCACTCGCACCGAATCATGTACACCGCTCGCCGGAGCGGAGAGAGTGAGCCAGCGAACGTGCGAAATGTCTTATTTCGATCCGGCTGGTTACCGCTGTCGCCTCTGCCGTATCCGCTAGGGAAAAAATGTGCTCGGTTGGGGCTCTAGTCTGATTCATGAGAACTAGACATTGCGTTCCCTTCAACCAAAACGCGTTTAGTTGCCCATTATCGGGGTAGAACCAATTAAGCAAAATTTTCTGCGTCCACCTTCTTCGAGCATCACGACAGTGACGGGTAAGCAATAACACTGATAATAAATAGCGAGAAAGATATAGTTAAAGAGAAATGGCAGTCTGGAGAGAGAGAGAGAGAGAGAGAAGAGGAGGAGGAATCGCACGCTTTACCTTCGTCGAGAGAACAAAGTTCCACGAGAGTTCTTGATATTTACTCGGTAGATCGCCGGGGTAACTGCTACCCGGGTTACCGTGGCCGGCAGCTTGGAAGCATGGCGTTGTCGTTGTCGAATTGAAGTACGACGTATAAATAAAGCGAGCCTCGGGACTCCGACCGCGCTACCAATGCACTCGCCGGACTCCCCCCCCCTTCTCTGTTCCCGTCCCCCGAGCCTCCGGACATCCCTCAGCCGGGCTCCTCGGGTATCCTTGGCAGCGCGCTCGCGCGAGTGCGCGCACCGCTGAAAGGAGGGAACAAGGCCGGCTCGATACAGAGCTTTGGTCGGTTAAACATGCGCATATTGCATGAAACTGGTAGTAGGCGACTCCGGAGATCGACCTCTGTATTAACACCTTCGCCACGACGCGTATCCTCCGCTCTCCTTGTTCCGCACCGCGTTTCTCCCTTTTACTTTCCGTCTCATACGCGCCGCTGCCCTATCGAATAGTTAAACCATTATTTTCAGCCGGACAGCCGGACAAAAGGAATCGGGGCTGTTTGCGGTGGCTCGAGTGTGTCGAACGTCCCGCCGGCTCTCATGACTATGTTATCCGACCCCGGCTACAATTACGACGCGCGTTCGATGCGCGCTCGCGAACACCGCGAGATTCCGCGGCGAAGACGGACGCGAAAATGTCCCGCCGGCTCACCCGTTACTCGACGAGTCTCGCGTGACGTCGTAGGATCAGCGATCAAATGAACGATCACATTACATTCGATAAATATATACATATATAAGTATATAAATATATGTATATATTATTTATTTGTTCATTTATATATTATACACCGGGTGATAGAAATTGAATCGACGAACCGCGAAGGGAAATCAAAGAACGTCCTAAATTGATTTGGGAACACGAAGCGAGACGAATCGATACGAAATATATCTTCGCAGTTCCTGGATCCCCAAATCTAGATTGCATTATTGAGCGAATGCGTAAATCGTGCTTCGCACGTGACACTTCCGTACCGATTCCCTTCGATATAACTTTCAACCTCGGCGGAATAAAAAAGGTCAGTTTGCACTATTTATACAAAATCACCGCGCGCCCTCACGCACACCCACGCGCGCGCGCGCAATCGACAGCGCACCCTGCGCAGCGAGCAAATTTGTATCCATAATTCTTTTCCCTCGTCGAGTTCGCGGACAACACGGATCCGTATATTTAAGCGCGAGTACTCGGCGAGAGCATACCGGCGCGGCGTACTCGGGGGCCGACGTACGGTACATATATACTCTCTCGTGCATCGCCACAAACACGGCGTTAGCTCATACCAATTGCGGGGACATGCCGCATCATTACGTCTCGCTAATTAATTGTGATTTATCGACTTTAAAACGCCCGATCGGGGCTCCACGCCGGAGGATAATACAATGCCCGTGCGCCTACAGCGACGCTGACTAACGCGTTTTATACGCATTTTACACACATCTTTCTCTCTCTCTCTCTCTCTCTCTTTCTATCGTGCGCGCGCGCTCAAAAATCCCGCCGGACTCCGAGACTCGTCCGGTCGTTTTGTTCGCGCATCCTCCGCGCGACGCTCCTCCATCCTCCTCTCTTCGTGCAATTTAGTTTGTTCGTTCTTCGTGAAGAAAAAAATCATATCACGGCGCTTTTCCGCTCGCCGAGACACCCCGAAGAAGGCCCGTGAAATTGGAGGAACCCGACAAAGAGAAATGAATATGTCGCAGGTAGTGTTCCGACTACTTAAGATCATTTGCGAACGAATGTCCCCGATGATGACGGATCTCACGGTAGCGAGGAGGATGATCCCCGTCTGCGAGGACCAAACGACCGGATTTACGTGCTCGTGCTGTTCCTCTTTCTCTCTCTCTCTCTCTCTCTCGCTATCTTTTTCTCTCCCTCTCGAGAGTGCAAGGTTTGACAAACGCGACAAATATTATGAGCGGTTCGGCGATCCGTGAGTAAACGGTTTAAAGGACCCCGAGGGTTTTAGCGGCCGGCTCTCCTTGTTGTCTCACAGTCTCTCTCTCTCTCTCTCTCTCTCCCCCGCTTCTCCTCTACCTCCGCCGCGAGTCGTAGTTCGCGCGGCCGAAGCCGCGCTCGTCTCGGCTTTGTGACGCGTCGTTGTCGTCGGGAGCGGGCAACTTGTTGCACGACAAAAATTCATGCTTGACGAAATCCGACGAATGACGAGAGGCACGAAGGAAGAAACCTCTCTCTCTCTCCTGTCCGTGTAATTGTCGTCGTGGCCGCTGTCGCAACGGATCATCCGCAGCTGCCGCGGATAATAAGGGCGGTGTTCTGTGATACTCCGCGAAATAATCTCCGCCTCGGATTCGGGGTGGCGACCTCCCTTTCGTTTTCTCTCGCTCTTTCGGCTCGATCGTCGTCGCTTCACGCTTCACGAGGAGGAGAGGCTCATCCTCGAAAATAAAATCCACGCGCATTCCCGAGATTTAGCCATAAAAAGAGAAAGAGTGTCGTACTTTCACAGATTTTCTCTCTCTGGTGTTCTATTAAATATTAATATTGTCAATATGTATTTATTACATTAATACGTCCGTGGGATGGTACGATGCTTTGACGCGCGCGTCGGATTATTTTCCGGTCTACGATACGCGGAGAATCGACCTTACCCGAGAGATTCCCCCGGCCGCGCGCGCTGTTCGACTCTCGCGAGGAGGAAATCGCGTCGTCAGAAAGTGCCTCGATCTCTCTCTCTCCCTCTCCTCTCTCTTTCTCTCTCGCTCGACCGCGGTGTGAAAGCCCGACGATTCACGTTCATCGTCGACGCCGATCGATTCGTACACCGCGTGAGAATTCAGGTACATCTTTCTTATCGGCGCGCGAGTCTTCCGGCGTCGATGAAGCGATACGATAAATCCGCCTCGCGAGGAGCGTGACGCACATGAGGCCGGCCTGTGCGGACACACGCGTAATACCGCGGAACACCGTGTCCCCGGTCCGGCCGCGAGCATAAACCGGGATACGCGCGCGTGTACACACGTGTACGCCGGAGGTGGAAGCGACGCAGCCGGTCATCGCGGATCTGGCCGTTCGCCAAGATTCCCTAAACGGCGCTCGGGTTTCTTCTGAAAAATCATCGCAAAGACTGAACTCTCGGCGCACGGTCGTTGAATGGAGAGCTCTCTCGCGAAACGCCAGCGATGGAGAGCCTCGTGGAGAAAGAGAGAGAGAGAAAGGGGGTGTAAGGGGGAAAAGGGGGAGAAAGAGACGAAGAGAGAGAGAGAGAGAGACGCGGCTCGCGCATAAGCGACGCTTCGCTTTTTGTCACGCCTCGCCTCACCTTGTTCATCGACATATATAATGTTATGGGATACGCAAGAGGATGAGAGAACGGAAAAAGGACGAAGGATGCCGCGGAAAGAAGCACCGGTGAAAGAAAGAGTGAGAGGGGAGGAGGGAGGTTGCAAAAGGGGGCGAGAACGCGGCGCGTTGCTGCGAACTAAGCCGATCCAGACCCCGTCGGCGAGAGCGTTCTGCCAGTTTCTTTTCTTCTTCCTCTTCTCTGTTTCCATCGAAAAGAGAATTCTCTACGCTCTGTCTACGGAAGAAACGGATATTCCCGGTCCCGGCGACACGTGCGCGCGCTCGACGCTTCGCGGAAAAACCGCATCGCGACCGCGAGGGATTCCTCGAAGATTATTCTGTGGAGATTTCTTCGCGATACCCTCCACCGTCACAGCCTTTTTATATGGTATTGTACGATTTTTTACGTGGCTTTTTTTCCTTTCCATTGGGAGAAATCGATGGCCGTGTGATGATTGGTGAGGCGGTGATTTTCGCGAATACAGTGCGACCCGAGCGTAGTTACGAGCGAGCGGCTTCGAATACCTGCGTTTTCCCATGGCGACGTGACTACATAATTTCTTTAACACGTTCACTGCCAACTACGAGATATCTCGTAGGTTGTTTACACTGTTGTTTACACCAGGACGCCAACTACGAGTTATCTCGTCGCTTCATTACTTGATTAAATCAAATTGGCTTCTTAGACCAGAATCGTGAAAAGTTCCGTGGCAGTCAACGTGTTAACCATCCCTTCCGTTTTAAAAAATATTTTATGACGACTGCACCTTCAAAACAAAAGTACCGGCCTTTCTCCAATTTTCCCGCGGATTTTTTTAGTTTATCTTCTCCACGGGAGAGAAGTGAAACGTGACAGGTATTAACCGAACGCATACGTGAATCTTTTCTAAACGCATCTTCGTACCCTCCGGACAGAAACCGAAGAAATCCGCGGAAAAGTTGAAGTAGAAACCGGATTTTCCGAACTTCCGAAACTATATCGTCTTCACTCTCATTTAATTATTCCGTCAATTCGGCAACTTTAATCGTCAGTGGAATCGAGCGGACGATGTTTCCAGCGCGCGCGCGTGCGCCAAGATAAATCACGGACGACCGTGAATCACGGTAAACGTGTCCGCGGAAAATCGATTTCGCGCGATTCGCGGCCAAGAAAACGCTCCGCCCGTCCGTCTCGCTCGCTCCTTCGCTCGCTCGCTCGCTCGCGCGCGAGCGGGCGGGCGTCGAGGCCAGATTCGTTGCGTTTCCGCACAATAGTCGATTGTGCGGGCGGGCGAGGAGGAAGCGAGCCGTTCTTCGAGCAGGCCTGCCAGCGTTCTCCGACAATTCCAAATATTATGACGTGCAAAACGCAGCAGGCCGCGGCCGTGCGGATATACCAGCATGCGCGCACGCGCTACGTAATATGCTCCCCCCCCCTCCCCCCGATGTATCCTACAGTCTTATGACTCGGCCCCGGTCACTGCTTGCACCGATGCTCAACGCATGACGAAAACGAGCACGTCCCCCTGAGCGCCGTATACTCCGCCGATCGTTTGTCTGTTTGAACAACGCCTATATACACGCTCGATCCTTTTTACGTGTTATCTTTCAGGGAAACGAGACCGGTTACGACGGCCACGTCGGCGACGTTAATTCCACGCGTCGCGCCGACGAATAACGGATAAGTCGTGATTTCCTCCCTTCTCTCTCTCTCTCTCTCTCTCTCTCTCTCTTTCAATCTATCTTCCTCTTTCTCGGGTGTGCACGACGTCCTTGTCCCGCGATAAGATCGTTTAATATGTCCCGCGGCATCGCGTCGTCGCCGTCGGGTCAGCAGCCCAGCAGCAGCCCCCCGTGCGACTTGTCTAATTGATTAACGGGCGTATAATTTCAGACGTCGATGAGGCGAGATATCGATAACGGGGGTAGAAATCCGCACGAAGGTTCCACGAGTTCCGAAGCGAGTGCGGTGAGAACTGCGAGGTCGAAGTTCGGTATAAGACGTTAGACGATAGGAGAAAGACGGATAGATAAGTGCGTCTATATTCTAACACACTGGAACTTCGCCCTCAGAGGGCTCGAAGGAATGAGCTCGGAAAAAAAATATACGGTGAAGAATTGTGCGTTAAATTTAACACATCCCACATGTCCCAAGCGGTCCGCTCAAACTTTTGTGTTGATTTTTAATACAAGGTGAATATGACAATCTTGATTGGAATTCCAAGTAGTTTTACTCGTCAGTTATCAGACAGACAGAGAGGTGGATGTAGGTGTAAATGTATTTTACGGATTTGACGATAAACGCGAGGCGGATGACAAGTCGCGTTTTCCGGATATTCGCGCGAGCAGATCGCTCCCGCGGTGTTTAAACAGCCGCGCGCGCGCGCGAGTATCGCTGGATGCACTCGCGCGCGGAACGCTCCCCTGTTTATTATCTTTCGCCGGGAGGAATCTCCCGGTGATGACAGAGGATGGTTTACTGCCCGAACTTAATGAATAATCTGCGGTTTCACGATCTCGCCTCACGTATGGCGGCCATCTTTCGGGCGGGCGCGCGCGAATGTTATTTCGGAAACCGTTCATATAACCGTTTGACCTCGTGTTATCGCCATGGGCGAAACGGGTGAAGTGGCCTCTCCGCTTTTCTCCGACGGCGCGCCTTTATCGTCGCGTCTATCTCGCGCGCGTATCGATCTTTGCGGAAATGGAATACGCGATCGGTTTCGTCGTTGATGAACAATTGTACATCGGGGGGGGAATATCAGTTCCCTTTCGTATTCTTTTGGGATTTTCCCGTGTCACTTGGCAGTGCAAGGTGCATACTGTCAGTAAAAAAGGAGAAGGTGGTGTTATGGTCCTTCCAAGTGCAACGACTCCTCTTAATATCTCCGCTAATAGCTGGCGGATTTATCCGTGAAATGGATAAAGTCGGGCGCGTTTTGGTCGAAGGGTAACAGAATTTCCGCTTGTAAATACGCGTTTGTCCCTTTCCAGGTAAATTCCAACAAACTGTTGTTCCGCGCAGTTTCTGAAATCAAAATAGCACATACGAAACTGAAGGTGGGATAACATGTTGAGGCAGCGTGTCGATATGTACATATGTTTCTCTATGTTGCAAAATTCCTCGGCGACTTTTGCTATAAAATTCTCCCCGCGTGGAGGAGCAGTTGTCGAATTCCGCTCGCGAAATACCGAAGAACTCGCGCGAGTAGTAGTAACAGACGGACAGACCGGCTCGAATGAAGACGCACGAAGATGAAGGTCCGCGGCTTAGGTGAAGTCCGGCCGTCGCGCAGCGCCGGCACCTCTCTCGAATTTTCATACTTACAAACTGGTCCACCATTGTAACGGCCATAAAAGCCCATGAGCAACATCGCAGGACCGGGCTGCGTGACACCCTTTATGCTCTCGAACCTTTATCTTTATCGTTATGCGTCGTTGTTTCAAGCCTCTTTATGCCTGACAAGGGGTCCCCATTAACGTTTGATTTACAACTTTCTACAAATCTATAAAGGAGCCTTCACCTCCGCGCCTCCGAGGAGGTATAGATTTCCTTCGAGCAGATACGAGCGGACGCGCGAGACGCTCGCCCTCGCGCGCGCGCAGCCATTCACGCACACTTTCGCAAATGAACGCGCACACGTTCACGGAAAACGCGTGCGTATGCGCGTCTCCTTCGTCGCGTACCAGCCCGATCCCTGTAAGTTGGGACGCGTTGTGTGCAAACGCACACACTGACATACACGTACATATTCGAGTGTTCACGTCGAGCATCCCCCGCCGCCTTCTTCTTCTTTCTTCCTCTTCCCATCGTCACCACCTTACCACCTCGTATAAGAGACTCCATCTCTCTCTCTCTCTCTCTGTCCTTTCCTTCTTCCTCCTCCTTCCTCCTACTCCACTTCTCTTTCTCCGTCTCGATGCCTCGACAATATTTGGCCGGGCGACGCGCGGTCAGATCGGCAGGCACGATAAAATTATACACTAGGCCCATAAACGGCCCCGAAAGTCGGCCGTTAAAATTAAAATCTGCCGCGAGACGTTGTCCGCCGATGAATTACGGCCCGGGGCGTGCTGCAGTCGACGCGCTGCACCTTACGCGGCGCGGGGACCACCTCTGGTTCTCTTACTTCGTCACTTTATACACACATCCGATCCGCGTACAGCCGCACGGTTTAATATTAGCCGTCCCCCCTCCCCCCCCTCTGCACCCCGGTGATTTTCCGGTCGTTCGCGGTTACAATGTGGAGATTAAAATCTGCGGGAGTATCAGCCCGGGCCCGCCGGGCGTGCCCGTCTTCCGATCGTCGTCGTCGCGATGCGCCACGATGCGCGAATGCGTTTCTCCCGCGCGTACGTGCGCCTGTATGCGCGCGTGTGACGTATATAATAATGTTAAAAACAGACGCGCACGTCGCTCGAAGAAGTGAAATTCGCCGACTGAAAACACACATTTGAATTGCTCCCGTTTCCGCCGTGACGCCCGCCGTCTTCATTAACGACGAAAATCAGAGACGAGGAAAAGCAGGCTGAAAATTCTTACGCAACACGTGGAAATGAGAGTGTGTGTGTCTGTGAAGCGATATTTGGGGAATCGTTAGAGCACTTTTGTATAAAATATTGCGAAAACTTTCCTCTTACTCTTTCCTTTACATGAATCGTCTGAATCAGCAGCCGTAAAATTAACACGGATGCGCGTTATTTAGCTAATCTGTCACTTTGACAGCGAAAAAATATCAATCATGTCACATCGTCATATTGTATCACATTATATCAAGGTGATGGAAATTTTGGATGGAGATAAAAACATAGGCAGAATTAGAACATACTGAGGATAAAAGTATCGAAAAATGAATTATTCGGCGTGTGTACTAATAATATATTTACTTACATCGTACGCATATATTTTCACACGGGGAAGAATATTTCTTTGAAATGAGAAAATCGTGCATTTTCTTAAATCATGTAGCTTTACGTGAAAATAACTGTTCATTCTACTTAAATGAGAGAATATAAATTTAAGTAAATACGCCATTGATACGCCATTAATCGATAAAAGACTTTTTATCTCTCAGATATTTTTCTCTCAGTGTAGGAATTTAATGGGAACGATGGGAATGAGAGATGCCAGTGAGTTTCGGCCTGGCAAATGTCAAGGCTTTATTGAAGCTTGAGGTATACACACCGCGTCTCTCGTTACTGTTAGAATATATTATTTCCCGCGCTAAACGAAGCGTCGTAACGCTCGAAATGATGCCTCGTTCGGCCGCACGCCGCGCGTTCTCGCGGGCCCATCTTCCGTACTTTCCGATCCACAGAGACGCCTATCCGCCGTATCATACCGACTCGAAACCACGTCCGATGAATATTCACAAGATGTGGCGAGTGTTGGAAGTGTAGCAATAGGCGTAGCGAATTTCCTCAATGATCGGCCTCACCTTCGATCGTTTGCAATCATCACCGTCGTCGTCCTCTCATCTGCCTCGCGCGATATAACGGATAAATATGCGCGGAATGCCTAATAAAGTAT
Organism: Dinoponera quadriceps; assembly: GCF_001313825.1. Classification (NCBI taxonomy): domain Eukaryota; kingdom Metazoa; phylum Arthropoda; class Insecta; order Hymenoptera; family Formicidae; genus Dinoponera; species Dinoponera quadriceps. The sequence continues at coordinate 1,345,385 of NW_014556062.1, read as the reverse complement.
GCCCGAATACGTTCGAATGAAATTTTGTCACGTCTCGGTTTCTCATTTTATCATCATCATCATCGTCGCGTATAATTAAGCGCCCATAATTGCGGATCTATGCGGTTTTCAGCCAGTGTACAACGCCGCTTCCTACACGATGAAAGATGAAAAGAGAAAGAGAGAGAGGCGAAACGTTATTTATTGCGCTTTGGAACAAAACTCCTCTAGCGCCCTAATCATCAGCAATACATAATTAACTTTGGTATGCATAATACGGAAAAATTGTACATAAAGAACTGAATGACTTTATTTAAGACGCAAGATTTAAACGTACATCGACAGTGTAAAGTGCATTAAAATAATCAATAGTGCTAATAAAATATATGCAACGAGTAATAAAAAGCGAATGCAAATTAGTTTTTACGCAGAGAGAGAGAGAGAGAGAGAGAGAGAGAGGATCCGCGCGAAGGGCAGCACCTACACGCGGAGAGAGCCGCATCTCTCGTTCGCCGCTATTTATTTCCGTAATAAATAATTCGCTTCCCCGTGCCGCGCGCACCCCTCGAGATCCGACGCGTTGTTGCGCTACAAAGTGGCGGACGAGCGTAACAGCCCACTTTATCATGAGATACCGCGCCGTGGAAACGCCGCATACTATAAATGATAAACTCGGCTCTCTATCTGATCATTTCTCATTCATTTTTTTCCTCTCATCCCTCCCCCCCCCTCTCTCTCTCTCTCTCTTTTCTTTTCTTCCGAGTCGCGCTGCGTATTCTTTATCGGCCGTAAAAGCGGTGGAAAATGTCGGGCAGAGCGACTACGACGAAGCCGCGCGCGAATAAAGGCCTCATGTCGCAAAAGCGCCGTAAAATCAGCGCGGATGTATTGTAGCCTTCGCTTGCATATAATATGGCAGCGCGTGTAATAAACTCCCTGTGGCGTGTCCGCGGGACGATTGGGTATTACTTTTCGTTTTATTATCACTTTATTATTACCGCGGCTCGCGCCTTTATGGCCGTATTAAGACAAGGGTGGAAGAAAGAGAGAGAGAGGGGGCGGCGGGCCCGCGGTATGCGAGTATATGCACTCCGCGCAGAGAGTGATTCACCTTCCTCTCGGGACTCCTCTCCCCTCTCGGCTCGCTATTTTACCACTCTATCAATTATAAGCCGCGGATGGAGCCCAGTCCGTCCTTTTCGAGGAACGACGGCGTGTAACGGACGGTAGCGTCCCGCGTTGTAAAGTCGGCGACGGTTTCGCGAGGGACGGTCGCGCGCGAGCCGACGAAAAGCGGGTTTTACGATCGGATATTAAACTATAATCCGGGCTTGAAATAGTCAGTTGCGCTAAACTTAATAACGCCGGTGTGACTCTAGTTACGTGCTCGCTCGCTCGCCCGCACGCTCGCGGCAGCGTTTATAGCGCGCACAAGCCGTTTAATACGCGGCGTCGCTTCTTAGTTATGAACATCGGTGTAGAGCTGTAAAGCCATAGAGAGGCGAGCGTGTAGAATTATCTGCCATTGATAAAAATACCCATAGTGGAAGGTTTACAGCCGTCGTTGAGCGTGGTTTACTGCACTTTCGCCGTCGCTGACGCCCCGAGCGAGCCGCGTCGCGTTTGTCAACGTTCGCCGTTTTTCCGCGGGTACTTACATCGCTACTATTATTAGAACGCGGTGCGTGCACGGTGCGATTGACGGTGAATAATCGGAAATTTTAACACGCCGTTCGCCCCGATCGGGGGAGGCTCGCGTTCCACGGGTTACACTCGTGAATGTCGGTAGCCTCCGACGCGGACTGATTAGCGACAGATTCGCGAGCGGGAAACGAACATCAGCGGCATACGGTAAGTTTTCTTATTAATTGCTTGATTTGCTAGAAATCAAACCTTATTCCGTCGTATTTAAACAAACATTTGTTTGTTCATTTCCGTGAAGTAAACCTTGTACTTCACGAATAAATACATTTTTTTCTCAACGGCTTTCGCTCTGTACACGCATATCGCTATTACCATTTTGAGTGAAAACTAGAAGGATATGGTTCTGGACGGAAATAATTATAATTTTAGTGGGATTTTTATCAGTGAGACAACCTTAGAAATCTCAAGAGCGCGTCCACGAGCGCGACGTTGAGCTCGTCGGAAGAATAGCACGGGAGTGCAATGCGAGTGGAAATAAACTGTGCGGTATACTTAATGTTGGAACTAAACGAACGGCGAGAGACAACGGGCAACAACGACGAGGAACGGAGAGTCGGCGGTGGAGGACAGGCGGAAGAAAAGAAGGAGAGAGGATTGAAGGGTCAAAGGTGGGACCCGGCCTCTCGCTCTCGCCGGACCGAGAGATCCAATCGGAGCGCTCGCTATGCTCTCGGACTCCCTTCATCCACGAACTCGGCTCGCATCACGCTCTCATTATGCTCGTATCACGCGATTAGAGGTGCAAATTTGTTGGAATCGTCGCTCCGAGAGTTCAGCGCCGTGATCCCCCCCCCCCCGTGCCTCTCCTCATCCTCCCCCTCTTCCCCGACTTTCGCTTCTTGAACGCGTTTCGCGGTCTGATTTTCGGTCTGATCGTTTCGTGTAAATCCACGAGCGCGACGTCCCGCCGTCGACGGCCAAACGCGGGGTTGAAACGGGTTCAACGTCGCAGACACAGATAAAGTCACTCGGTTCGACGAGTCTCAGTGTCTCTCGAGGAAGACATGTAATATTCAACAGCGGCACGAATGTACACTCGTCGGTATTTGTAGGACGATATTCGTAGCCCGATTTTATATTTAACGCGTTGAGTGCCACGTCGGCCGTATTTGGATAATAATTCTCGCGAGGCTATCGCGTCATTTCGCTTGTGGATCGCGATTTTGTTCACCCACTCGGAAATAATATCTTGTTTAGTATTTAAGTAAGCGTTATTTGATAAGGAAAGTTAAATTCGGCTAATTTGGATACAAGTGAATCGAAGTCGTAGATTCAGCGTTTTAATTTAATATTCTTGATTGAGGTATTAAAATGGATTCTGAATATATTTTGAACAAATTCGATGGTTGTGATGAATTTATGATATATTTGCTAATGTATGAAATTATGAAATATTTGAAACAAAATATTTACTCGAATGCATGTATGTATTTTTCTGCGTGTAGCAATATTGATACTGTAATCAGTATTATTACTAAAATCAAGTATAATTCCTGTATTTTTCATATATTTTTATATATTTTATTCCTAAATTATGTAACCATAAAAATTAAATTTAAAGTATCAGAATATTTTAAGAGCAGCCTGGTTCTGTACATGATGACTCTAAGTTAAAACCATCATAAATTCATTTTAAGTTGCCATATAGTCAGTGAGACGGCCCTTACAATATCTTAAGATGAACTCGAGACGATATTAAATATAAGATCGGACTATGAACGTCGCTTATGGCACTGGAAAGTAATCGGAAGGTAATTGGAAAGTAAATTTGTTGAAATTACATCTCGACCTCAATTGTTGGATCGAATTACAAGTATCACCGAGACATTTCGTCCGAGAAATGGCGTGCAATATAATACGATTATTCTACTGTTAGGCGTGTTCTTCAACGCGCGAGAGAGGATGCCCGAGAATGTCCGGGGAAAAACGATCGTACGACGTGAATGAAAATGCGAGGGCCCTGAAGGAAAAAAAATATATATGTATCTCGGCGACATTCTTCCAGAAAACCTCCAGAAATCTACCTACCTACGCACGCGGCTGCCTATCGTCATCGTCGTCGTCGTCGAACTCTCGAGGCTTCGGGAAAAATAACCGATCGGATAAGATCTTTATGTGAAATGGTGGAGCTGAAATATTACGCCCGTTAGAATCCAAATTGGGGTCCTTTAAAGCGCCCCTGCGCAAGAGAGCCGCAGGTATTTATAATTTCTTCAGCCCGGTTTTGATGTACTGAATTTAAATAGCGGCTACGCGGCCTCCCCGACGCGCGAACCGCACTTATAAATATACTATTTTATTTCACGGATACGATTTTACTCGACACCACGGATTTTTAACTGATTCTAAAGCGCGATAATTTTACCGCGCTCGGAATAACTTATTATACGCCGTACCGGTGTTTAATGCGTGCAGCTTTAATGCCCAGTGTCCTGTATTTTAAATCGTAGAGGCTTCACATCTTACTCGTATTTCTCGGCGGGGTGAATGAGAATCACAACGCGTCTACAATCGTATGAAACAATTCGGCGAAGAGATGAATGATTCGATTAATAATTTGACTCATCGGGGTGTACTCATGGTATTAGGTTTTTTTTTTATCGCATGTAAGAAGGGTTTCGAATAATAGCAATTAATATGGGTGTGTGTTCGGGTAAAATATAGATTAAAGAATGACGCGAAAGTTCCAGCGCGATATTTCCCTTCCTAATTCATACTTCACTCTGTCGACTTACTTTTCGCAACGTGGCAGCGCTTAAGATGGTTATCTCGAGCTCTTGTCGGTCGATCGGCGACGACGCGATCGATACCCATCGTCCGAGTAGCCCACGATCGAAACTTCCCTAGGTCGGAGCGAGATCCGAGAACAAAACGCATAGGACCACCAGCATCGATGGCGTCCACGAGTCCGTTGCATTGCATACGTTAAAGGCACGGCAGGATGGCTGTTGTTGTTTTTAATTATGTTTATAATCAACGCGTGGCATGTCTATGGTAATCGGTACCCGCCTATTCGATCGCCCAGGCGAGATTTACCGCCCGGTTACCTCTCGGCTCGCGCAATGACTCTCAAATCGCACCCGGCGTATCGGCGTTGAGCGCGAAAGAAGCGTTAACAAATATCCCTAATTTAATTACGTGATCACAGGTACTAATCGCTTAATATTTTGCGAAATAAACCGTATATTTTCGCGTATAATGATAGAGAGAGAGAGAGAGAGAGAGAGAGAGATCATTTCATAATTTATATACTGAGAAGAAAAATATGAAAAAATAAAAAATATTTATTCGGTGGATACTAATATCATATTTACTTATAAATCAGAATTCTTCTATTTAAATATATGTATATAATATTTTGTTTTGTCATAAAAAACAACAGATTTAAGAAAACGTAATTTTATCATTCGAAAAAAAATGTTTCCTCAATGTAAAAATATGTGTTACGATCTAGAGTGAATATGTTATTAATACTCACCGAATTAATATTTTTCGTTTCTTAGATACTTTTTCTTTTCGTGTATTTATATAAATTAACGTCGAAGAGGGAACACGTAACATCACATGCGCTGCGGCGAAAAATGTAAGATGCAATATGGAATGTAAAAGAAAATTTGAACAATTTCATACGACGTCTATAATCGGTTTATTTGATTACGGTACAAGTATATATTAAAAAGGAAGAATGTCGATTAAAATAAATATATACTCAAAACACATATTAATATTAATATAAACAAATATTAAAATAAATGTAAAATAATATGTTTCATGTGAAAAGAACCAAAAAAAATAAACCTTTCAGCGAGATACCGTCGGCTTCTCCGTCACCGGCTTCACTCCGTGAGCCGTCGACGTTAATGAACGGGGACAAGGAATAGACATAAATTGGACGTCAGTCACACGCAACGAACGGAGGGGGTGAACCTTCGAAAAAATGGATCGTGCCCCGAGGTGACCTAGCGGCCGAAGCGAGATTCGCTGAAGAGTTCCCGATCATGCGAGGCTACGTGCACACACTTGTGCGAGCGCACACGGCAACACAGCTGCGCCCGCTAATGACGCTGCACGGAGAGAGAGATACCGCCGATATCTCTAATTAATTCTTCCTATCTTCTCGATATACAAATGTCCGTTTGGTCCACTGTTGTTTTATATATACGCACATACCCCGACCATAGCAGGCGGCATTCTTTCGGCACCACTGAAAAAGATTTATCGAGCGCGTATTCCGCGCGACGATGCTATAGTTAGCCGAAACCGTAAGAAAGGAAGTGCGCTATTATACACGGAGAAGATATCGTGGTAAAAATTTCCACAAAATTTTATAATGTTGAACTAGACCGGAATTTGACTGAAGTTAGTGTGTTGTAATCTTTAGTGATATGTACAATGAAGAACGTCATCCAAGATTACAATATACATCATAATTTCAGTTATAATTTCGGTGTGGTTCAACGTTGCAAAATTTTGAGGTAATTTCTACTACAATATTTTATCTGTAATCAATAAACGTCGTCGAGCGATAAAATAATAACGACTCGACATTTGCAAACAAAAAATTGCTTCGTCGTCAAAATTGTTGGATTATCTATGTTTCTTTTCCTTTTTCTTTTTCGGGGTCTCGCGCGGCGAGGAAAAGGACAACTTGGGTCACCAAGAGTCCACATGGGGGGATGGATGCGCTTCGATCGGAAAATCGATATGATTCGCGCACACCCTCACACTCGGCGAGCCCCGTAGTTCACAGGAATGAACTCCCGAGCCGAATAATGAGTGTCAACGTTATCCAGAGGATATATTACTGGCCTGAGTCGCCGAGATCCTTCGAAAAAAGGAGCCGTGCGAAAGTCACCGAAGGGTAAGAGAGAAAGAGAGAAAAAGAGAGAAGGAGAGAGACCACGAGACAGGCGGCGAGTCGCGAATTTACATCGCGCGTTAAACCAAATACGACGTTATACAATATAAAACGCGAACGTTATGGGCCATTCGCGCATAACATCGAGCGGGCGTACTGGTTTGATTGGCCGGAGGCATACCGAATGACATCCGCGTGTTCCAGCCGAGAGCTCGTCCGGACGCGCGAGCGACAACGTGTGCGGACATTAAAGCATAAAGTATCGCGGGACGGCCGTGTAAACGAGACATCGCTTTGATGCCCGTGACGAGGTAGACAGAGAGAGAGAGAGAGAGAGAAAGCGAGTCGACGAGGTGAGGCGGAAGGACGTACGACAACCTACGAGCAGCGGTCCTCAACCGGTGGCTCGAGCCGAGCCGTCGGCGGAATCGGCTGAGCTTTTGTCGGCACCGGCGGACAATTTAATCACGACGTTATTGGAGGGTGGGCGTGAACCGTTTGTTTGGCCGTCTATTAGGCAATAATAACCGGGGTGCGCCCGTACTCTCTCTTTCTCTCTCGAGGAGAGCCCATGAGATAATTTATTCCCAACGGAGGCGCCCTACGGCCTTGCCACGCCCAGATACGCCACCAGCGCACTCATCGTTCTCTCTCTCTCTCTCTCTCTCTCTCTCGGTGTACTTGGGGCTCGTGCCGCCGTCCTCATCGCCGTACTCGTCGTCGTCATCGCAGCCGTCGTAGTCGTCAACGTCGCCGCCACCGCCGCCCGCGCCGGGCATCACGCAGCTTCTTTATAATGTAACATCTGCAAACAAGCACGTCATAAACACACCCCTAACAGCAAATACGACCGTTTATTTTCGCGTCTCGCTCCGCGGCCTATCGCCGGCGGACTGTGTTTATTGGTACCCGGTATGACCGGCTCCGATAGCCACCGGCGCGCCGAGCAGGGATGGCTTCGTCGGGTTATTTTTGCGGCGAGTCGTTGCGAGTGTCACGAGGATGGCGTAGCGGCATGTTCGGACCCGGGGGTCATGCGGGACCCCCGGCTTGAAGATCGGCGTCATCCAGACGTCATGGTTACGGTTGCATCGGGTTATATAATATATTGTGTTACATCATATTAAATTGTATCATGTTCAGTTAAACTATATTGTATATTATTAAGTTGTATTAAAACGCATAACATTGTTTCGTAATGTGTTAAATTCTATTATGCCTGTATTCATAGTTCGTCCACATTTGATAAGTAACCATTATGAATTTATGATTGTTCGTCAATCTGTGTATATTCCGTGCAAGAAATATTGTTGCGTTAATATTATTATATGTGTTAAATATTATTATGTATACATATTTTATGTTTTATATATTCTATATATGTAAATACTTGTGTATATATATATATATGTGTAATACTTGTATATATATATTATAATACATTGTATAATATTATATTATATTACGTTTGTGTATGTGTGTGCGTGCGCGTGTGTGCGCGCGCGCGTGTGTACTTACAAATGTATTAGATTATAATGTATAAAATATTGTATTAAAACATAAATAAGAATAAAATTGTTTAAATCTTAACTTAGTTTCTTTTTATTTGCGACATCTATTCACTTATTATATCCTCCCGCTGTGTCAAAATATGAAAATCAGGAAATTCCCAAGATTTTTAATCTGTCATCGAAAATTTGTGCCACTTTGTTATATCCTGCTGATACCAAAATGTGGAGATTCTTGAGAAAATGAGGGAACAAGTTTTTTAAATTCTTACCGGAAATTCGTGCTTTCCTCATTATATTTTTCTGAGATCAAACTACGAGAATTTGGATAATGAGATTTGGAAATTCGCAAATTTTCACATTTCCCGCTGGAAATTCGTGCTATCTCTTCGCTTATTATATTCTCCTGATACAAAATCACAAAAATCTGGGTATTGCACGCTTTCACATTTCCCGCCGGAAAGTCATGCCACCTCTTCGCTTATTATATTCTCCCGATACAAAATCACAAAAATCTGGGTATTGCATGCTTTGACATTTCCCGCCGGAAATTCGTGCTACCTCTTAACTTATTATATTTTCCTGATACGAAATTACGAAAATCTGGATGTCGCGTGCTTTTACATTTCCCGCCGGAAATTCGTGCTACCTCTTAGCTTATTATATTCTCCTGATACGAAATTACGAAAATCTGGGTATCGCGCGCTTTCACATTTCCCGCCGGAAATTCGTGCTATCTCTTCACTTATTATATTCCCCTGATACCCAAATACGAAAATCAAGAAACCGGAAAGAATAATTTCCTTCAATTTTGTGAATTTGTATCAAGATAATATGATGTACGAAGAGATAACTCGAGTTTTCAGCGAAGAATTTAAAAATTGCACATTTTGCTCAGTTCCCCAATTTTTCACATTTTAGTATCAGGAGAATATAATGAGTGAAAAAGTGGTATGACTATTATAAACATTTCTTTCCTTTCTTCTATAAACACTATAGTTGATCAAGGAGTGTTAATAATAAAACGATGATAATGGACTAGGGATAATAATAAGTCTGTATTAAATAATAAAAATGTTTATTTTTCATTTCGAATTGTACATTACTTGTATATCATAACAATAATTAAAAATATTAAATATATATTTATTTAAATATATTTATAAATATAACACACACATACACACACACACACGCGCGCGCGCGTGTGTGTGTGTGTGTGTTTTATCCGTCCCGTATATATATACTTCTCACGCATTGATCGATGACGTCCACAATTATGCAAAATATTATGAATACTGTTTGCGCTCGCGGACGCTTGCCGTAGGCTCGACGTTTTCGCGCGTCTCGCCATCAATACTACAGGGAGAAATCACGCGGGACGGATGACGGATACGACGACGAGGTCCGCGACGAGGGCAGGCAAGCAGAATCTGGTGCGCGCGCGAAGTCTGGCTCTGACGCGGAGGGGATCTCCCGAGGGTAGGTTTAAAACAAGGAGACTCTTTCTCGTAGAAGAAGAAGAAGCAGCAGCAACAGAAACATGTTGAGGAAGGGGAGAAGGAGGAGGAGGAGAAGAAGAAGAAGACGGGTGCCTCGTGAGGACTGACTCGGGTGCTTTGATTCGGCTTCTCCGGGCGATGCGTCCAAGGCCGCCGCGAATCTGGACGCATAAACATGCCAGGATCCGTGGGACGTCACTCCCCATAATAACAATAAGAATCCGTGGCCTCGCCTCCGTCCCGTTGCGCGTCACATCATGTCCTCTCGCTCCCTCGGGAGAGACAGCGCCGGAGATCCCACGTGATTACAGCCGCGGGAAGCGTCTTCACAAATCACTCCGTTCGCTGAGGCGGACTTCTCCGTCCGAGAAGAGTGCGCTCCTTCCGCTCTCCTGCCCCTCGTCCACGTCCATCGACCTTCCCCCCCGGTCTACCCCATCCCCCGNTCCCCCGCCGATATCCACCCGGTCTCTTACCCGTCCCCGCCCCCCCAACCGTCCTCGCATTCGCCGCATACCCCAACGTGTGCCCCCTTCCCAGGGGCGCACGTACACGTACTCGGGATTATACTCGCGGCCAGGTAGACTCGGCGGCACGGTAGACCCCGCGATACCACCCGCCGCTCTGTGTGTTCCACTTTGCTAATAAGTCACATCCGGTAGTGGCTCCTCGCGCGCAAACGGCGAAACGCGCGCCCGGGATGTCGAAAAGCGTGGGACCCCGCGTACATCGCGGCTCTCCCTGGTCGGCCACGACGAGGGACGTTACGTACGTGCGCACCGATCGGGGTCCGGAGTACTCATCGGCCGGGGTTGCGCGAGGTTGTGCGCTCTCATCACGTCGATTTTGAGGAATTAGCGATTTCCGGGTGGAAATTCGGCGAAGAGGATTGTCGGAATCGCGTGGTACGCGGATATGCGTGTGAGGTCTGTCACCAAAAGGTTGCAGCATGTTTCTTCGTCCGGTTTCGCAACGCATCTCGTGTCCAATAGGGAAACGTATCTTCTGAGAGTTACTGGAAAACATATTCTCCTGTACTGAAAAATGAGTTTGGTTGGATCTACAGACTAAGAAATCTATTTCAAACAAAATGTTCAGATATGAGCAAACAAATGTTTTTGTCGGTGAGAACCAAAGGTTTGTTTTCCCGAGATGAAAATAGAAAAAGGTGTGATTCGGAGAACCAAATTTTGATCCTCACAATCGAAACATTCGTTTGTCCATATACAAACGAGAATCCTGTTTCGATCAACTAAATGGGTCTCTCGGTGTACACTGAGAAAGAAATATTTCACAATTTATTCGTGGGATATAACGTTTATTTCACAGAAATAAGATCAACCTGACCCGAATAAGCCTTATTTCTATAAAATAAACTTCATATCTCGGAGATAAATTTTTAAGTATTTTTCCCCAGTGTCACTGGACACTGGACAACCAAACGCGTTTTGATCGAACGAGACAAAATTTCTGGTTGAACCAAATTTAGTTCTTACAACCAGAAGTTCTGTTTCCCCCAGCCAAAACGCGCATTGTCAGATAGATCCAACCAAATCCTTTCTTCATTATATCGAACACGGGATGCGTCCCGATATTTATGAAAAAAAAAGTGTAGCGATTTTTTTTGTGACCGACCACACAACCTCGATATCGCACCTCCGACAGTATCGAGAGCCGCGAGATCCGCTCCTGCCCCTCTCGCGGCTTCTTCCCTTTAACCGATTCTTCGGACTGCGTCAGACTCTTGGGCTCTCGTTCAACGACGAGGTAGACCAATGCCCGGCTATCCGCGGCATAAATCTATATAATACGCTATAGTCTCTACGCTCGTCGTCGCCGTGCAGTGTAGCGTGCGGCTCGATGAGCGCGCGCGGGAGTATGCGAGAGAGCGGGCACTAACTAACACGCGCGAGTACACCGCGGAGCATAAGGCGGTAGTGTTGAGGTCACACACATACATACACACGCAAAGAACACGGCGGGGATTTATCGCGTTTGACGAAAATAGCGGACGGAGCTTGCGGATTATGTGCCATTCGGCCGATCGATTCGATCTCTATCGCGTTTAAGTAACGACTGTGCGTTCGCATGGACGCGGGATTGACCCTCGGTGTACCATACTGTGTGTTAATTGCGAGATGGAATGAGTCTTATTCTATTTTTGAACAGAATGAACGACAGAGAGAGGGAAGGAGAGAAGGGAAAGAAACAAAGTCAACAAATGAGAAATCATTTCTTTACCGTATCAGAGAAATAAGCGTCCATCTGATTAATTAGGATACCACTTGAAAAAAATTCTAAAACTAAAATTGCGTCCAATGACCCAGATGGTGTACCGAGGGTTGATCCTTCTACACTTCTTCCCCCTTGACTCCTCCGCAGCTGAACAACGGCTTCTTCCGTGGCCAAAAGCTCCGGATAATTTCTCTTTAACACAAACGATTTTCTATCATATATGCAAGAGTAGAGTCAAGAATCTCTCTCTGTACCTCCTCGATCGATCGATCGAAATATCTCGCCGATCGAGATCGCTGTCTTTCCGCAAGACGGCAGAAGGCATCGATCTATTTATACGTTAAGCTACGGGTTAACAGGAGCGCGAGTGTATTGGTACATAATAACGAGTCCTTCACTCGCCTCTGCCGACGTTGGCCTTGTCCTCCCCGAGGATCTCGGACAGGCCGGGGAGGAGGGAAAAGGAGGGCGGGAGGGAGACTTTCTTCCGCGCGCACCACCGAGATCGCTCTCCCGCATAATACAGCGTCGAGCGTTCGCCGGCGGGCAGCCAATTAAATAAATATTCGTTGACATCACGGCCGCGTCACTTCTACAAACTGCGCTCGTGACATCCGGCCGAAAGGCGGCTGCCACCCCCTGCCACCACGGCAGGCTCTCCTCCTCCGCTTCTTTTCTTACCCGCACTCTCTTCGCGGCTGATTGCGCGACGCCTCCTCAATTTCGAGTTCCCCGCGAGTCCACTGAACTTCCTCGTGCGCGTGTCGGTGATGCCGAAATAATCATCGCGTTATCCCGTCGTCGCATCATGTTTACGTCGTGCGTAATTCGCGCAATTTTTACACAACATGAACATATATATCGGGAAGTAACGTAAATATTATGTTAAAAATTAACACATTAATCGACATTGAGGTGCAAAATGTATGAAATTGTAATACCTGCCACATATTGAGTATCTACAACAACTAAATGTTGAGACAACATGAACACAATATATTAAACTAACACACAAGTACGTTAAAAATTTAACACAGAAATTTTAAACAACGACTGATCTTAACACGAGAACAAAATGTTTTCTACTGTAATAATATAATAATAATAATATAATAATAATATATACTATATCGTAACTATATAATATACAATAGTATATAATATAACATACTATATTGTATACAATATACTATATAATAACTAGTCTAAACTAATAACTAACATTAAACGAATAATTAACAGTATCCCGTCCGTAACTTTCGGAGAACCTGAGATTCTCAATCTCGCTCGCAAAAAGCAAAGGAACATCCGCAGAAAAAGGGAAAGAGTCAAAGGTGTCGAAATCCGGGGAGAAGGATTCGGAGGTAAAATAACGCGAAAGAGAGAAAGAGAGAGAGAGAGAGAGAGAGAGAGAGAGAGATAGAGATAGAAAAAGATTCACCGCGAACGTGGGCGTGCACCGGTGCCGTGTAACGCGTCCTCTCATCCGCGGCCTCTATGACGCACGAGTTATCCCGAGGAGGTGTCGAGACGTTNGGGGGGGGGGGGGGGGGGGGCCGAAACGGGGCTCCAGCGGGAACAACCGAGATATATCGTCCCGCTGGCTGTTAATAAGACGAGACAATGCTCGGGGACCGTCTCTGCGGCCGTGTGTCGCCGGAAAGCTCCGGGCGCGCGCGTGTGCGGACCATCGGCGCTGTGTGCGCGGCCGGGATCTCACGGCAAGGCAGGGAGAAGGCACGGGCGTTCATATGTTTATTAGCCGGACCCGGCATAAATAACGCAGCTATAAGGTATAAGAACGAGAAGAAAGGGTGGTGTAGGGGCCCGACGGAGCGGGCGGGGGCAGGTGTGGGTAGGGCCTGAGCCGATCGGAGGGACGGTTCTCCCTCTCTCTCTTTCTCGACCTCGAAGAAAAAGAGAGAAGGAACGAGAAAGAATGAGAAAGAGAGAGGGGGGAAGGGGAGAGGCCTAGCAGCGCGAGGACAGGGCGGACGTCGAGGCTCTCGGTCCCGAAGATCGCCCGAGTAAATTGTCACACGCTCTCTCTGTTCTGAGGGAACGGAGAGAATTGGGGTGGTGGCGGTGGCGTGGTGGAGCGTCCGAGAAAGAGAGAGAGAGAGAGAGAGAAAGAGTTGAGGCGACGCGGTGGCGACGAGGTGGAGGCGAGGGTGGGAGAGAGGGGCTGCTGAGGACGACGACGATCGGTCCGCAAGGAAGAGGTGACGGAGGAGGCTCGCGGGTGGAAAGAGATCCTATCCCTAAGGTGGACTATATAGAAAGAGAGAGAGAGAGAGAGAGAGAGAGGGAGAGAGAGAAAGAAACTAAGGAGAGGAAGGTGAGGGGGAGAGCGGACGGCACACTCGCGCTCCTTTTTTCACCCGCGAACTCGAGACGAGGAGGTCGAGAACGCGGTGAGAACGAGAGAAGGGTCGGCGGGGGTGTTGGCGGCGCGGGGGGAGAGGGAGGGAGACGAAGGTGGACGGAGGGAAAGATGGACCGAGAGCTGGACCTACCTAATTTACCTCCCAGATAATGCGGCATAATTAAAGCAAAATGTAACGTCGCTGGCAATTAAAACAAATTTATGCGGCCGAGATCCGCGATCGGCCGACCCGGCCGTCTCTTTCTGCCAGCCTTGAGAGAGCGCGCGCGTTCTTACCTTCTCTCCTCCGCATTACGAGACGAGATGCATTATTATTGTTATTACGGCTGCTGAATGTCCACCACGGTTTCGATATTATCGAAGACCGCCGCGGAATATCTCGCCGGGGAGAGGAGAGAGAGAAGCTTTAAATCTTGGGGACTGCGGATTGTTACTTTAGCGTGGCCGTTGCTGTCGCCGCGGAGGAGACGGCGGCAGCGGCTTTAGGATCGCCGGGATATTTAGAAGTCCGGATTAGGGCACGCAATGTCGCGTATCTCACTGGAAATCGCGTCGTTCGGTCGAACAGGACAGAAACGCGGAAGCGTGAACGCGCTACATATTTTCGCACGATCGATTCAGTTCTCTTTGGCGAAAGTATCCGCGAAGAGAGACGAGTGTCACGCCGAAAGAGAAATGTCTGACGCCTGTAATTGCAATCATCACAGTGAAAGAATTACATCGAAGAGAACCTATCTTCTTTTCTATACTGAAAAAAGTGCTATAGCGTCAAGGATATTAACCTTGCGTGCATATTGCCTCTGCTATTTTTGTTGTCAAAACTATAGGAAGGATATAGTTGAGGCCGAAAGCAACTATAATTTCTTTCAGTACGTACACCACGTATTAAATCAGAATCCGAGGTGTATTCGCGCATTTAATTAACGACTGTCTTCGATGAATAGGATGATCCTCGGTATAAAGAGCAGCCGCGCACATTCTTTGAATGTGTTGTATAGAAAAAAAGTGGAGAACTGCTTCGTTCATATTAATCGTAGCTAACAATACCTTATCTACCATCACATTACACTACTCGACTCTACGAGTTACGCGCTTCTTTTTTAAGAATTAATGCTTACAAGAGAGGTGCTAATGAAGGAAAACAGACCGGGAACATGGTCAGAGAGGAGAGAGAGAGAGAGAGATTAATGAAGAATTATTCGGCCGAATTATCGACGACACTTGCGCAGGTGAATGATACAACTCTGGACATGAATCCTCGTTAGCCGACGCAGATGTTCCTCAGCATTACCGCGTAAGATCGTCTAAAAGATATTCATATAGTATAGCGTGTAGTATGGCGGGACCGAATTGAAAAAAAAATCTCAAACCACAACGACGGTAAAATCTTAGACCACGTGTACGGAGAAGCGAGCGACAGAGGGCCGCGGGAGATCTACGATTTGTAGATAGATTTTGAAAAAGCTAATTCTTTCCTCAGGAAAGGTCGAACATGCAAATTTCGAGTCGAGTTATGTGGCGTTAAATCGCGTCGCGCGCGAAGTATAAGAAAAGCGCGTCGATCGTCAAAGCGCCGCGCGAACAAGAGGCGTTTGTCACGCAACCAGGGAGGGAGTTTCTCTCTCTCTCTCTCTCTTTCTCCGAGATCCTCGGGGAGGCGAGAGTCCGAATCCGCCGAGTTGAACCAAATCGAGAAAATCCGCGAAAGAGGCGCGGGAGAATCAAGGCTAAGCGGCGAAAAACGAATGGCCGGATCCGTCGTTGCTCGTTATGCCGTTATGACATTCCCTGCTTTTTCCTCCCTTTCACTCGCAGATCACACGGCTACTCGTTTATAATCGTCGTCTCGTCGGCTCGGCTGTTTTGCTGCACGAAGGAAAGAGCTTGCCCGGATTAACGCGACAATGAACAAGCCAAACAGAGTTTCCGGTTACAAGAGTCGAATTTTCCTAATCATAAGAAGCAGAAAAATGCAATTTTCTTCAATCAAAACGCGCCTGCTTCGTCCATCCTCAACCCTTGGTTCTTGTAACGAAAAAAATTTGTTTGCCCACAGTCAAACAAGAATTTAGTTGATTCAACTAAATCGGTTTCTCAATGTATACAGTTCGTCTAAATAGGCGCAAACTATTCTGAAAAGTGTCAAAATAGTATCAAAATTTCGACTCTGGAAAAAATATGACCTCCCTGACTAATTCTCCCGCTGTGACGATTAAAGTTACAAATGCCAAATATTTCCTCTCAGTGTGCACATGCGTCACGGTAACCGACGACAACGCGACGGGCACCAGGAAGTGCCGACGGTCCTCGCTTCGCCGATATTGTCCCGCGGACTGTAAATGTAAATTCGCGGCGCATTTTCACTCCTCGGATTCTGTCGCTTGTCACCTCTTTAAAGGAGTATCGCCCGCCCGGATTCATTATCGGCCGCTCTCATCTCGCTCGTCCACGTAAATTTCAACGGACGGACGCTTTTCCGTGGGTGAGAAACGCGCAGGGTGTCCCTTCTTTCCCTTCCGTCGCTCCACGCCCGATCGGTTCGCGATATACCGATAGCCGATCGGGCGAGGAGAAAAAAGAAGAAACAAGACAAGGAGCCGCTCGATGAATCCCCGGGCCCTTAATATTATTTCCAAGCCGGCCCCCTAAAACGATATCCGTTATTCCCACCGTCGTCTTATTAGCCGCGCGACCGCTGGCAAGACAAAAAGGTGCTCCGGTAGTTATAAACGAAATTCATGCATCGGCGTGCCTTCGCCCTGCGCGGGGTGAGCACCGACCGGCCCGAGAGGCGGCGGAGGGGAGGGGGGAGAGAAAAAAGGAGAAAGAAGGGCCGCCGCCGCGCTGACTGGATATATCCGTAGATAAATTGACGTCAAATCGGATTTTATTGCGAGGTGGAGGCGCAAGGGACAGGACAGCGGGCGGACGGGGGGGAGAGACGAGAAGGAGACGCGGAGGAAACCGGGAATATCCTGAACGGAGGCGAAGAAAGGTGATAGAAAACAGGTCCGGTCTCGCCTCTCAGCGAGCGAGAGGCGCAACTATTTCGTGTTTTTCTTCGGAGATCCGACGCGCCGCTATCGCCTCGCCATCTGCCTGACAAACCCGCGCCATCCTCATGAATACGTCATATCTATTCTTTTGCCACCGGTGCCATAAACCTGGACCATCCGGTCCCCTTTCCTGCCTCCCTCTCTCGTGTTCCGTTTAACTTGCGCCAACGCGGAGAGGACTCTCTTTCTCTCTCTATCTCCGCCAAGACTCCGCCGAATATTTCGGACGACCGCGCGCGCGGCCCACGGAGGAGACGTTGCGAGTTCGGTCGCAACTTTTCGCGAAACTCGGATTCCTCGGTTAGTTCGGATTTGCTTTGGAACTTCTAATCTTCTATGCATACACCCCGATTGACTCTGATCTGAACCGACCACGCGTCGTTCTCTCTCTCTCTCTCTCTCTCTCTCTATCGTCCTGCGCGCGTGTTTCCTTACGGATGCACGTATCTCTGAGTCTGATGTTCCGCGAGAGTTCAGGAGGTACATAGAAAAAAGCGATAGATTCAAGTAAATAGTTGCTTCAATACTCCTTAGCAGATTTTTACTTGGATTGAGTAAATTTTACGCGGACCAAGTAAACCACCGATGTGTTAATTAACAACTGTGATATGTGCTATGACTGAGTCGATTATGGAAGTAGTGTGTAAGTCTAGAGGCAGGATAAGAGGTAAATGGATAAGTTAGGGAAAAGGGGATAGAAAAAAAGAGCATGTGATGCACGGGGGAAAAAGATTGAATTAACATGACAATGAATAAAACCGAATGCGTTGTAGTTGACTTCCCATTAGTCGCAATTATATCCATAGATACGTTTGAGCTACAAATGTATCGCCGTTGTTATACGGCCTCAAGGTCGAATTCGTCCTTGTCAATGTTTTTTCTTTGTTCTCTTTGTTCTTCACTGTTTTTCATGTGCTTTGGTGCCTGGTCTATTAACCAAGTGCTAATGCAAGAGAAATTATTTCAAGAAGCGGAGGAGGAAACTAATATAGAAAAATTAGTGCATCTGTGAGATACATTGCGACTAACGGACGATTGAAGGAAACAGAATTTCCGAGAATCGGAATTCCAAGAAGCCCTATGAATCGAATTTCGTTCATAAAAGAACCAGAAACTCCAACAAAAACGCGTTTGGTTCGCTCATTGTCACGTTAATTCAACCCAATCTTTTCTCCTCGTGTAAAATATGATGATCAAATGTATGTGAAAGCCGGAAGCCTGAGCCACCAGACGTGGATTAAAAATAAATAAGATATAATGAGAAGAAAGTTAAATAATTCGATTAATTGAAGCTCGTCTCATCGACGACAATTTACTCGGCGACGAGTTTACGACCGTCTGTAAAAACGTTCGCTGCACTCCTTGCAACAAAAGCTAAGCGACGCTTTTATCGCTGGATTATTAACCGAGAAGGAGGATATAGGTACTCCATAAATAGGACGTATTCGAGGAAGGAATAACGAGTTATACGCCGAGATGACCGACGTGAAACGACGAGTCCGCAAGGCATAAAGAAGGGGCAAGAGAGGGGGAGAAAGAGAGAGGGAGAGCGAAATAATACACGCCTGAACAGTCGGACGGAAAACGCATCGGACATCAAGGCGGCGATATCGGCGAGAGGAGGAGAACGGAAGACAAGGATGAGGCTGCATTAAGCCACGGCGCGGATTAAAACGACCCGGCGATTATGTTGCCGCAAGATCGACGGAATCGCTTCATTTCCATTGAAATTAAGAGAACGGAAGCTGCCGGCGCGCGCGCCCCTTTCGGTGACGGCAAGCGGCAGCAAACGACGACACGGCCCGGACAAATCTAAATGAACGCGCCGAATGATAAAAGAACGCGCGCGAGTAGACGCGCGTTTTTATCCGGCCTGCGCCTCCGCAACCTAATTGAATGCAACGCAATCTAAACGGCGTCAATTTGCTGACTCCCTTTCCGCCTTCAACGGCTTTAATGCCCCGCGTACACGGGGAGAGAGATAGAAGGGAGGGGGAGGGGGGGGGGGACNGGGGGGGGGGGGGGGGGGGGGACCGCCACCTGCTGCGGCGGATTTTCTGCGGTCTTTTAATGCAGCGATCATCGGGATTCGGCTCGGTCGAGTGTGTCGAGAGTGGATCTCTGTCGAGGTAGGGTGTCGGGAAGCGTACTCGTTAGCACAGGAGGATTGCGCGCGGAATATCAAGTCGTCGTCATCGTCGTCAACGCACACGCGTGCCCCCGATCAAGTGCCTTTCGAACGATTTTCCTTCCTCGAGCCGGAATTTCGAGCGACGCGCTCTTACGATCGGCCCATGATCAATATGGAACACGTTCCGGTGGCCAAACTTTCCGTTCGGCCGGTATTTTGGCCCTGAAACGAAACACGATCACGAAATGCCTCGATAGACCCCGCGCAGGAATTTTCCCAGATTTTCTTCGATACAGCGTGGATCCCGATTAGAGTACCCGAAGTCACGTCAAAATAGGTTATCCCGATGCGATACGTTTCGTTGTGTGACTTTTTAATTGGATCATCCGACCAGATATTATCGGATATATTTTTCCCGATGCAACAAAGGACGACGCGGGCTGAGTAAATGTGAAACAAGTCCGATGTGGAACGTCTCAATCGACGCGCACACGTAACGCGCGCGTCGGTGAACTCTCGTGAGAAATCGTGTACTCCTAGGGTAAGCTAATTAAATTCCTGTATGCATATTACTTTATAACCGTCGCGCGCTAGACCGGAGCGGTTCACACGTTCCCACGGAGCCATTCGGAAGTTTATATAGCTGTGTGACGGAGGAAGTGTTCAATATTCCTTAGAATAGTTAACAATCCTTTATTACAATGCATTGTTTACTATCTAAGGGTGTCGAGAGAGCGGTTAAATGAGCATAATTGTCGCAAGGAAAAAAGAGACAGATAGAGAGAGAGAGAGAGAAAGAGAGAGAGTGAATGTATAGATATCTCGTGTTTGTGAAAGACGCGCGTGAGACGAGGCAGGTATCTCTCTACTGATCCTAGAAGGAAAAATGCGTCACTGCAGGTGTCAGTCCCGGCGCCGGCGCTTGTCCTCGGCGGACAAGCGACCACCCTTTTTTCGACCCTTGCCGCGCGCATTATAGCCCCCGAGATCTTTACGCAAAAATTACGAGTCAGGGCGGACAATAAACATGTTCTCGAAACAGAAGGGAAATGTTGCATTTTTATTTTAATGGTCCTCTCGGGAAAGAGAGAGAGAGAGAGAGAGAGGAACACGGGTTATACGACCGGCGATATGCCGAGACAATGGCGCGCTGCCAGATATATAATAACGCTGCAACGATGCCTGCGTGATTATATTGCTCGAGCGATCCGTTCGCCGGCGAAAACTCCGAACGGGGTTTCGATGTTTTTTTTTTCTATCGGGTCACGTTTCGACGATTATTTTCACGAAATTACGAGTCCTTGTTTCAGGCTTTTCCATTTAATTCGAAAACAAATATTGTTTTCTTTCCTTTTTTGTTCTTTTTTACATAAATTATCCTTACGAGAGACGCTTCTTTGTCTTATGGACAGCGATAGACCGGGAAATTAGGAAGTCAATGCAACATTCGCCCGGCTAAACACAGCGGTGCGATGAAAGCACGAAGAAGTAGAGACTCGAGCGGGGAAGCGTACAATGGAATTCCGACTGCTCATAGAGCTGACCGGCACCGCACCTGTATGAGAGGCGCGTCAACTCCCAGTAAACGGCACTGTAGTACCGCCGTATATATTTTTTATCATTAAAAAGAGATTACGTGGAATAAGGAGAAACGTGAAACGTACCGACCGTTCTGTAAATATAGATACAACTGCGTCCAAGTGCCGTCGAGAAAACGTAAGAGACCGCCGGCCGGTATATCCTCAATTTCGCGGATTAATATAATTAATTGTTTCGTGACACGAAATCATGCCTCTCGTATTTTTTCTTGAGTTTTAATTCCTAATCAAGAGATTATGCGAGTCACAGACAATTTTCCTTTACTCCTATTAATATATATATATATATATATATATATATATATATATTAGGAGTACACGATTTCTCACGAGAGTTTACCGTTTTAATTCGATATATATATATATATATATTAAAACGTAATTAACGCGTGCAGGCAACTGTTTAAAATATCCATTCGAGTTGAAAATGTAACATATACATATAATCAGTGAAATAAAGATCGCAATACTTTTATCTCGATAAACTTCATTGCGCATATGGTATCCGGTGGAGAAGAAAATATACTTATTGGTAATAAATAATAAATAAAAAAATTTTTTTGGATACGGACACGTTGCGAAACTCATTAAAGAAAGAAGCGCGACCTTTCTCTCACATAGGTCGTAACTTTACCGGTAACAGCTGTAACATATGAAGTTATACCCTTCTAGAGAGAGCACGTATGCAGCCAATGAAAGAAAGTTGCGGCACTTTTATCTCGAATTTTTAAACCGGTACTTAACAGGGGAGAAGTTGTTTTTAGTAATTTCGAAAAATAAACTTTCTCACACAGTAAAAAATATTTTGTGTTAAGCTTTAGTTGTAATATCCAATAGGTACACTTTCAGGTTAGAACGTATCGCCGTTACTATTCGATCTTGGAGCTCGTCCTTGTCCACGCTTTTTCTTTGTTTTCTTTGTACTTCACCATTTTCCATATACTTTACTGCCTGGTCTATTAGCCAAGCGCTAATAAAAGAAAAATTTTTTCCAAAAACCGGAGAAAAATAACACATTTTATACTTCAGTAACGATTAAAGCATTCACTTTGTGTTAATTTTTGATATATTTGTATTACTTTTCAACATATTCATCTTGTGTTAAACCAACACAAAAACTTGAGTGGACCGTGTTAAAAAGTATACAAATATAATTTTAAACTAATACATTCACCTTGTCAATATACGTAACATTCGTTCTGAAAATTATTCAGGTGCAAATATCGCAACCTTTCTTCAACTATGTATATATGCGTTACTCACGGTGAACTTTAAAATGATATAACTTCATACGTGGACGTTATTATCAGGGTGTCTGCTCAATCCCGAAAAAGAAATTCTCCGAAAATTCCCTGACTTTCTCAGGTGTAAACGAATGTTCTGAGAATTCCGGGTAGGTAGACACCCTGATTACGAACCAGAGGAGCCCCATTAACCCGGCGGAATTGGCGACGGAATTAATACGCCCGATCGAGAAAAATCCCACGCTGGCTCATGTCAGCGCGCGCGCGAGAGCACAATGGACGAATTGTGAGTGGCGGAGGCCGCGGAAGCACCTGAACCATAGTATAGCCGCCTCATTCATAACGTTAGGACCGAGACACCAAGCGTTGCTCGCGACACACCCCGTCTACCACCACGGTCTACTCACGGCCTCTACCCCAATCTGCCTCCTCTGCTCCCCACGCCCCTACCCGCTTTTCTACTCGCCGCTTTACCGCAACCTTTAACCGTAGTCCTCCCCGTCTACCCGCGTTTCCCGGCCTACCGTCCGCAATCCACCTGTTCTCTCGGCCACGTCTTCTGCGTGCCACGACGGTAGGGAGCGCGCGGGGAGTAAATCGAACGACCGGCTACCCCGCGCGTAGAGCGACGTCACGTTTTTTTTTTGCCGAAGTCGCGCTTCATTCGCGACGAAAGATCGCCCACGTCGCGCTGAGAAGCGAGAATTTGCTTGGATCTACCTGACTAACGGAACAACCGAAGCCGCGTTTTGGCTGAAGGAAACCAAATTTCGAGCGAGCTCGTGAACCGAATTTGCCTCTCGTAACCGGAAATCTCTCTGCCTTTCGAGCAAAACGCGTTTGATTGTCCATTCTCTTAACGTCCCGCGAACGAGAACGTCGCGCGTAAAACCGGCCGGCCATCGACGTGTATCACCCGTATCATTCGATAAAATATCGAAGGAATATTCGAAGTGAAATAACACACAGATCACCGGGCGCTCGCAGGCGGCCGAACTTGGCGTGATTTCGAGCTGCCTGCATTATCGACAGCAAAAAATCCGCGTTTGATTGCATTATGCACGACGAGACGTGTTCGGCGATTAAGCGACGATCGGCCGGCGACTTTTTGCGCGGTCCGCGCTTAAACGCGTTACAACCGGCGCGACTAATCGATACACACTGCGCTCATTCAACTTGAATATAGCCGAGCACACACACGAGAGATCTCTAATCGACATCATCGCACGGCATGATAGGGCCTAGTTCGTTTCAGTTGAACTTGCGCCGAATATCGGAACTTCGTTCCTCTTCCCTTCGACGTCGTGTTACGCTGAAAAATGAATCTGCTTGGATCTGCCTGACAATGGGCAACCGAATGCGTCTCGGTTTTGAAAGAAAACAACATTTCTACACGGAAAAGGGGGAATTAACTGTCCCGTATAATACAACTGAAATTTAATCACCAGGCTTAGTTTTTACAGCTGTGGGAGCTAAGAACTAAGTACAGGGACAGGAAAATTGGCTAAACTAACTAAATTTCCAGTCATGTTATATGGGCAGCGAATTTCCACTAGTGTGAGTTAGTTTTTAGCTGCGGATGCGAATTCTTTTTTCCGTGCAGTTCTCGCGAACCAAATTTTTTTTGCCCTTGCAACTAGAAATTCTGTTTTCTCCAACCAAAACGCGTTCGGTTGCGCGAAATATCCCATTAATGCTGTCTCATTTTATAACTGAGAATTTCCAACTAGGTGCGTTATTTGCGTTATTTTATAACTGAAAATTTCCAACTAGGTGCATGTACTTGTGCATCATGACTTCCGCTTTGGAGCATCGCTGCCGATTCATCAAATTATCACCGCTAATGATGCACGAATATTCGCACATAATGAGCCTTATTGAAAACTTTCGCTGTTACTGTGCCCACACTGAGAAGAAAGTACTCAAAGGTTCATTTATAGGTAGGATATCAGGCTTGTTTCACGGTAACAAAGTTCATTTCTGTGTGCGAAATAAACCTCACATTCCACAAATAAATGTTTAAGTACTTCTTCCCAGCGTAGGGAATGGGACGGCATTAATAGAGCCCTCCGTACGTTATTAGGTAGATTTAACCAAACTCACATTTTTCAGTGTGCGTATTTGCCTCACTATAAAGACAAAGAATGCAATCTAGTCCGGTCGAAACGAGCGAGCGTAATTCCATCGGCCGAATCGCGGTGCTCCAGGAGAAGAGGTGTCTACCAGGCGCGGGCGAGTTCTGGATCGACGACGAGCGAACGCGCGCCGCAAAGATGTCATTTTACGCGCGCCCTCGGCGACGGCGAGCCTACACCTCGCGCGAATTTCCCTCGTCGTCTCGACCGACCGGACGAACGGACGGACGCGTCCGAGAGCCCGGCTCTCGCGGAACGAGAAAATAATTGGGCGGCATAAAACCCGGTATCGCTGGCACATTGGCGGCGGTGACGCGGGGCGGCAACGCGAACGGCGGCGTCCGGGAACGCGCGGCGAGAGATAGAGAGAGAAAGAGACAGGGAGGGGAGAAAAGAGAGAGAGAGCGTCGCGGAGAGGCGCGCTAGAATATTCACGCCGAAACGCGGCATATAAAATCATAGAGACACGAGTGGCTCGCTATAATAATGCATAAGGAGGCGGGCACCGCAGCAGGACAGGCCACGCCTCGCGCGACCGCGCGACCCGGTGGGGATATCGAGCATCCGCCGGAAGGGGAATAAGACGGAGAGAAAGACGGATCGGGTAGGAGAGGACGAGAAATGAAACGATACGCGAGGGGAAGCGACCGAGGAGGAGAGAGAACGCGAGCGAGCGAGCGAAGATTCCGCGCGCGCGAGAGTATTCTCCTCTCTCTCTCTCTCTCTCCTCGGGGCTCATTCTCGGTAACGCTCTTGTGACGGTGCGCGTGACGAGCTGCGAGCGCGTCCCCGTCGTCATCATCGGCGCGTTTGCACTCGCGAGTCCGACACCGAGCCGGTTTCGCAAAAACAGAGAAAGAGAAACCTGTGTCTTACCTTCTTCCATCCTTCATAGGTACGAGTCGCTCCAGAACCGAGTGGCCGACGCGAAAAGAGAGAACACGCGCGGTAGGGGGTCTCTCGAAAGAACGCACGCGGAAGATCGCGAGAGAGCGTGCGTGCGTGCGTGCGTAGTTGGGCGCGAGAGAGAGATAGGAGAACAGCGGGCGGCGTGCTGCCCGGTGTGCGGCGGTACGCGTGGAGGTCGACTCGCACTCGTGTACACGCAAGGGTGGATCTCTCTCTCTCGGTGGCGGCGGTGGCGCATGGAAGGGCGCCCGCGAAGGAGGTTGTGCGCCCAACGTCGCCCCGAGAGCGGTGGTGGGGGCGGCCGGGCGCGGAGAGGGGGTCGCGAGGACGCGGCGACGAGGAGGGGCGCAGAGCGGCGGTAGCCGGAGCGCCGGCACCGTCGGTGGGGGTCGAAAGCGCGCGCAGGGAATATCCGCGGCTGCCCCTACCAGCCGGGAGCCGCGAGGACGGCGGAGAGGGGCGTTCGGACGTCAGGCCCAGAGCTGGTCCGTCCGTCGTCCGGCCGACTCGAGGCATCGGAGCAGCGGATTTCGCGCGAGATATAGATCCATAAACATACGCGTACACGTACGTACGCACGCACACCCACCCACCCGTCCACACACACACACACACGCACACGTACTCTACAGACGGACAGGCAGACGACATATACACACACACACAAGCGTGTACATACATATATATATACACGCACGTTGCGCGCACACACACATACATGCGTCCACGCACACACGCATATGCACGCGGCCACCACACACTCGGCTCGGCGCACACGTGTACCGTACGTGAGCACGCAGTGCGAAGAGGAACGCGGCACAAGTTCGCGCCGTGCACCGCGTACACACGCCTAGAGGATCACGCGTTCGCTCGCGGGTTACGCCGCACCGTCATCCCATCCACGCATCTCACGGACTCTCACGCACCAGCCAGCACGACGTACGCGCGCGAACACCGCCGGCTTCTCCGTGTCGCCATACGGTCGCGATTCTGCGGATGGTTCGGCAACGTTGAGCCCAAGTAGCGCGAGTATCGCGGTTGTGTGCTTGTGAGCGGTCGTGATCTCGCGATCCATACACGAGAGAGAAAGAGAAAGTGAGAGAGAGAGGACAGCACGCATCTCTGGCAGTCGAGCAAGCAGCCAGCCCAGCGGACGGCTCGTCGGCGACTCGTTTCGCAGCAGCGCGCACTACTTTGGACTTTCGGAAAGAGCCGAGAAAGAGAGGAGAGAGAGAGAGAACGAGCGCGATTCGAGCTAGTCGGCTGGCGAGGAAGAGAGAGGGCAAAGGTGCGAGGAAGAGGAGCCCAGAAGCGGGCCACGTGCTAACCGCCGGCAGCGACTGTGTCGCAGTGAGGAGAGAAAAAAGTAGAGTGCGCGCGGAGGCGAGGACGACGGCGACGAGTCCCGTCGTCGCCGGTGCGTTCCGCCGCTGGGAAAAGAGATCGCACCGGCCGCAGTGGGGGATGGGTTAGAGAATCGGAGCGCGGGTAGTGTAGTCTCTATGGATTACTGGCCGAGTTGACACGCTCACCGGTCGGCGGAAGAGAATCCGCGAGAGCAGTGATCCTCCCTTCGGCGACGATCCACCGCGTATGGAACGCTCGGGAAAGTGCGTGTTTCCGCGCGGGGAGTCCCGGCTCCCCTGCTAATCCTCCGAGTGCGCCGACGACGAGGCACCCGAGCCGATAACGTCGATCTCTCTGCATGATCGTTGATACTTCGACGCTCCGACGTTCTCGTCGCACGTTCCCCGTCAGCTTCCCGTCGCGGAACTGACCGGAGGAAACGAGAGGAGACGGACAGAAAGAGAGAGAGAGAGAGAAAGAGGGGGGATAGAGAGTCATGTGCTTCGTGACTCGTAACTTGCAGCTTTGTGACACGCCGTGTTATCGTGACCCGAAACAATCAGACTGACCTCGCACCCCTGCCAAGAAGGATCTTCCGAAGGAGCTGAGAAGGTCCATCGAATCCCGGAACTTTCGTCGAAGGGAAAGGGGGGCTGCTGCGCCATTGTCCAAGTGTGCTGCAAAAACGTGGAAAACGAACTGACACCATTAGTCGGAGGGATGTCACGGAGAAAGCAAGCTCGGCCGAGTCGTGCACACCTCGAAGAGGATCTCGCCCAAGGCGCGCTGCTGATCAATCCGCTTACCAACGTACCGAGCAGTAAGTGATATGTAACGATATATAAAACTTTTCATTCATCACGGATTAACGCACGAGAGGGACGGAGGGATTCCTTGATATTCCGCTCCCTCGCGTCCCCGACGCGTACTCGCGGTCGCGTTCGAAGAGCTCGGGAAAGGATACAACGAGGCGCTTCTCGCTCCCCGAAAACGATTTCTCTCCCTCTGTTTCGAGAGAGAGAGAGAGAGAGGAACGCTCGCGTCTCGCTGCTCTCTCTCTCTCTCGGCTGTGACGCTTACGCGCGAACGAGGGAAATGTCTACGCCGTCCACGCTTCGCGTCCGCTCGATTTTAACATTCCGAGCGTACTTCCCGGTTCATTCTCCGGTCGCCCTGTCACGGGCGCGTCGATACGGTCGTTCCTGGACGGGATGTAGCGCGACGAGTCGGGCGGCCGGTCCATCGCGGAGTTTCTTGAAAATCGCGCGCGTTAACGCGACGTATCGGCGGATACACAGTGGCGACGAGTTCTGCTCCCTCGAAACGACGTCACAGGACGAGTTAATGTACGTCCCGGCAGTCTTCGCAAGACCGTACACACCGGGTCTCGTTCGGGTCGGGAATTTCCCAGTGAATTGTATCGCACGGAAGATACCCGGGCCAGTTCGGACGTCTTCGATAACATGAGATAAAAAAACGCACACTCCTGGGAGAGGGTAACCGCTGTTTACGATATCGGCGATGCGAGCGAAAATGTTAGGCCCGGAGCGCTACGGGCACGCCGCTCCGTTACGATACGCGAGGAAACGGAGCGGCGCGCACTGAGAGGGAAATATCCGGTGCTGAAATATCTTTCATTGTAATACAATCGTCGTGGTGAAAGAATTATGGGCAGAGGAAGCGTTTTTCTGATAAAGCTGGGGGTGCGCTCCGAACGAAAGAGCAAGGAAACAAACCGGAGAATGCGAGCTTTCGTCGTTACAGTTTTGGAAAATGTGCGCGTCGTGACGGATTTAAATGGAACGTTTCGAGCTGATTCACCCATAAGGTGGTTTTCACCTGATACTTGTAACCGTAATCGTCACAGTGAAGGAATAATTATAGCCAGGAGAAGCGTTTTCCCAGTAAAACCCAGGGCACACACCAAGCGAACGCAAACCTTCGTAGTCACGATCGGAAGACGTGTGTGCACGCCATAACGAGTCCGAACGGAAACGTTTCTCGGAGCCGATTTGCTCGCAAGGTGGTGGTTTATCAAATTCAAGTTCGCGCGCGAATATACACATTCCCGTTGCACATTCGCTCAGCGTGTACCCACCTCCGGTGTTACTACTCCAGTGTCAGTGTGATAATAACCTCACATGCGTGCTGCCGCTGCTATTTTCGCAGTCGAAACCGTAAAAAGGCTATCGTCGGGGCCGAAAATAACTTTAATCTCTCTCTCTCTCTCTCTCTCTCTCTCAGTGCGACCATTGACTCGCGAGAGCCGCGATTCATCGCGCCGAGCTCGTGACGCTTCGTAGTAGCGCGATCATTGACACGTAGGACACGACAACACGAGACGACATTGCGTGAGGAAAATATCGTGACGGCCTCGCTCCGGGCTATTGAGCGAGTCGAGTTTGGAGGTCGAAATCAATCGCCGTCGTCTCGTCCACGGTGCCGCGTTCCAACGTTCGTGGCGCCTTCCCCGTCGTCGAAGAATCGCCGGCGAAATCGAGAGCTTTTCGAGCCGGTGGATCCCCGCGAGCGTCCACGGCCGTCGGACGAAGTGTGTCCCACAATCAGTCAGGCCGAGAAACCCGGGCTCGCCGAGAGAGCGCTTTCCGTCGGAAAGCTGAGACGCGCGTCCGTGCCTTCTCGCACGCCTCGATAAACGGACCCGTCTCGGCTTCTCCGAGAGTCAAAGCGACCTGCGAAAACGACCCGATAAAACCTTTCTTCCATCCCGATCCGCGTTTCGGATTTGCGATTTAATCGCACGCCGCGAAATCGCGGTCTCTCCGCTCGTGAATTCACAACTGAAATTGCAAGCTCACCGGAAGAGGCACCCGCCATGTAACGCTTATGGGCGGTAAATGTGCCTGAGACGGATGGATGTTTAGGGCGATCTATCTTTTACTTACCTACCATGTAACTCTCTGTTTCCTCGGGAGAAAGCGACGCATATGCGTTTGACAAATAAAGGGTATCCTAAAGAATACTCGAAAATTGGCTTCTTTCTTGGTTTCACTTTTCGAGGCCCAGTGCCTCTTCATGTACGGATATATTTTAGCGATCGGGCCTCTGGCGAGCTAATTTCGCTGATGAACGCGCAATGGAGCTACCTCTGTCTCTCTCTCTCTCTCTCTCTCTCTCTCTTTGTATCTCCCTCCTCTCTTCCTCTCTCTTCTCTACTCTCTGTCTCTTTCGCTCTCTCTGTCGTTCGTTCAAACAAGTGAAGTCGACGCGTACGCGTTGTAACATTGAACGAATTTTCATTGAACGAGCCGCAGCGCGACAGTCGCGCGACTCTCGGGACGCCGAAGATGAGACTTGCCAGGTCGGTCGAGAAGCACGGTTCGGTTTTCAATAGATTACGTTACACGCGCGGGTAACAATGAGCAACAGTGTATAATACAGGTAACAATAGTGTGATAATGTTCCGCTGGCGAAACGTTCGCGAAGGATCGAACGGGCAACATAAGGGCGACCGTGCTCGATCCGTGAGAGAGCGATTAGTTTTCATCCGGAGTGCGCGAAGACGACCGAGATTCACGAGGGGATCGATAATTGTGAATCGACGAAATTGGTGATCGATAAAATTCGACTCGGGAATCTCGAATTTAACGTAACCCATCGTCTGACCGGACGATTTGTGCGCGAAGTGCATACTTGAGAAAAGCCGTTGCAAAAGTCAACGCTGTTGTCACGCGGGTGGGTGCGTTTCCTCGCGTTCCCTCGGATCCCACGAACAAGCCGTCATAGCGGCTCTCGTCGAATATCAAATGCGGAAAATTTAAGGTGCACGATGATCTCCCTCCAAGGAGTGTAAACTTTATCGACGACATTTACATTTCCCCTGCCATTAAGCATAAGCAGTACTCGCCGGGCCGCGCGGATAAGAACTCGTTACTGTGAACCACCCGGTTTTACCGAATCCACGTACCTGACATCCGCGTGTATCTATTTGGTACGTGTTCCATTCGCAGAGATCACGTCCAAACAGGAAAGCGTTCAATGCTGGACACGCTTAGCCTCGCCAGTAAAAACGGACGTTTCGTGGAAACCCGTAGAAAATATTTTCCCCGAGCGACACGGCATATTTCGTACGCGGCACGTCGGAAAAAATTACATATATATATATATATATATATATATAGCGTGGCAAATGAAATTTCGGCAAAGCCACCGTATCCGGAGGCAACGAACCGACGGTCTTAATTTGTCCGACTTTTTCAATCGCAAGTTTGCCCGTCGCTCTCTTCGTCGCATTTTCTCTCCGCCTTTCTCCCTTGTTTCTCTCTTTCTCTCTCCTGCTGTCTTCCTCTCTCTTCTCTTCGAACAGCTCGGAACATCTCGAAAACAACATAAAGCGCGTCTCATTCCTGGCGCGTGTGCGTGACAGGCTGACTTCTTGCTGAGTCAGACGCAAAATCGAAAATGCCCCTGCGATGTTCGCGCGCGCGGTCGAAGTTTGTATATAAATATTTCGTGCTTATTAGTTGTCGTTGGCATTGTGCTGCGTCTATTTGATACGCGTGATGCGCGTGACGATCCGCTGATTTTGGCTTCGAATGCCGAGGTGTTAGAACAGATTCTTAAGCGCCGCGTGTTCACACGAACGTTGAAGAGGAACGTTGAAGAGGTGTAAGACGGACTGTGTGAAAACTAACCGCCGCTTTTCACGAAGTTTCACGGACCGAGCTTCTTTGTGTCACGTAACACGAGAAACAAAGTCCTTTGTTAATTCCGACCAATGGTATGTCCTTTTTCGATCGGTTGTTTCGCAGATATTGACAAATCAAGTATAAATCAAAATCGTAGGTATCCGTAAATCCTAACTTAAAACACTGAAAAAAAAGTCCTCACTCCAATATGATTACTCCAATATCCTCCTTGGAAAATCCTTCGTTAGAAGTAGAAATATAATTGATCACATGTATAATATTTTCTCCTTCGTGTATTTACTTGTAGTGTATTAAAATAATTGGGACAAATATTTAATTCATAATATTGAGAATATCAGAATTGGTTTTTGGAAAATATTTACCGGGCGGAAAGATCGAAATTTAAAACCGCCAAGTTCCTTCAATAGAAAAGAAATATTACATGATTCTCCTTCAAATTTAGAATCATTTTACACTTACACTCGGTAATTCATTCACAAATTAAGGAAATATTACTGCGTTCAAGTAAACATTTACCGCAAGCTATTAAATTATACCCGGACCGATGAAAACATCACACTCGACACAAGAGGCTGAGGAAACGGGTAATAATATTCACTTGATTCCGGCACTTCTTTTTTACGCGCGCAAACGCGCATAACGTTAAGCGAGGATTTAACGAGCGCGCTGAATTATTTCGCCGCGACCGTCCGATTTCGTGGCGCGAGACTTTCCCCGATTTCCCCCGTCAACCCAGGGAAAAGTGGGATCACCGGTAGCGGTGTTTTATCACGAGATAATATCGGAAGAGCGATATCCCGCGCGTGAGCTGGGGGATCGGACGAAGGTTAAGGATATTGGAGTAACGCAAGAGTTCGGCCCGCGCGATGGGATCATAGATCGCGCGCAAAAATCGCGGATCTCACGCGCCGTCTTTTCGCAACGCGGTCGCCGCCGGAGAGGAGGGGGTGTCTCTTTTTCGTGCGCGGACGGCGAGTTTCGAGAGAACGGTGTGTCCCTTTAAGCTGTCGGCCGAACGGTGGAATATGCTGACACGAAGGAGATCGTTGACAGACGAATAGACGGAGAGGAAGCTTCTCGTCGTGTGCGTCCGTCGCGAACGAGACGGACGGGAAGTCGTCCGCCGCTCGTCGCACGGCGGCTAATGTGTGACAAGTAACTAAGGGCCTAACCGTCTAACCGTCTGACTAGCACCGACTGCATATTAATAGATCTTTATACGCGCGCGCTCGCTCGCGTATGTTGCTCTTAAAGCTTGGCAGCATTATGTCAGCCGTTTGTTCTCCGAAACTATAAGGGCCATCTATGCGCCGGGGCCAAGGAGAAGCGGGCCTCGTAGTCGTCATTTTCGTTCGAGAGGGAGAGAGAGAGAGACAGTCTGGTCCCTCGCTCCACCGGCCGCAAAGGCGCTTCTCCAAAAACATCAATGAGATACTAATGGAACGGCGTTCCTCTTCCCGACAACGAGCGGCGGATCTATCAGCGCCGAGACGGTAACCGTTTCCATCGCCGTTGGATGAAAATATGTCCCCGCGTGTATGACGAGGTATGCGCGTCTTTCGTTCCCGAACGGCGATCTGAAAGCTCTCGCGCTGTGGATCCGACAAATCGTAGCCGGGAAAACAGCTTCTAAGAGTGCGTCCTGCCGTCGGTTAATCCAGAGTTCCTCTAATAAGAGCCGCGACATAGAGGCGATGATTTCTGATTGGTCGAGCTGTATCGTTTAGATATGTCACATCGTTCACTAGTCATTTATTCATCTTAGCTGATTTCTCGCGTCTGGATAATTTTCGCTGTGACCGCAAGACCATTTTTCTTTGAGCGTGTAAACGGCAGCGGGTTGTCGCGACTCTTATTAGAGGAACTTTAGGTTCTAATCAAGCGAGACGTCTTCGCGATCGCGATCGTCTCGTTTCGCGAAAAATAATGTGCGATATGTGCGTGGTGCGCGAGTGCTTTCCTCGCGATGACGACGGTATTTTTTCTACTGTCAACCGACGAAAATAGCATTTATGACTATTTATTGCCGCACTAGTTAACATATATATCTCGCCGACAACGGCATATAGAAAAATATATATTTCATGAGGCACATTATTCTTACCACAACACTGTGAAAACATTGCGCCTTTCAATGGACATATCTGCGTGCATTATCGCAAATACGTATAGATATATGAGAGAGACCGCGAGGAATCGTTCGGCTTCGTCAAACGGAACGTTTCCAATATGCTGCGTGAAAATTTCGGACACCCGCGCGCGCGTAATATCGCGGCGACGGTTGGACGCATCCACGATAGAAAGCTTTCGCAATCTTTTGCTCTCCAGGTATTAAAATGTAATGTAATTTCTGATGAAAGGCGTTTCCCGTGCTGCCGAAAGTCGCGACAACGCTTAAAATCTCAGAAATTGCCACGTCTGCGGTAGCGCTGGGAACTTTTTGCTAGAAATTTTGTATTAAATTTAACACATTTCACACGTGTCCGCACAAATTTCCGTGTTAATTTAATACAAGGTGAACATGTTGAAAAAATTTACACATAATTATAACACGCCAATCGACACTAAAATATAAAATGTGTTATTTTGACACTTACACATGTTGAATATCGACTCGGCGCAAAATAAGACACAATATGCTGAGAAAGTATCTTAGAATATGTTAAATCAACATACGGGTTTATTAAAAATTTAACATAAAAATTTGTACGAGGACCGACTTGAACGCAAGCACAAAATATTTCTCACTGTATACAATTTAGTAGTAGTTTATGCTCAGAGGCAAAGGACAAGGCTTGTTACATAATGCGCTCTAGGTCGGATGTAGCAGCCGATGGTCCAATGAAAGAATTTATTTCTCGAAAACAAGTTCTCCTCATTGGACCAACGGCCGCGTTCCGACATCTAACGTATTGTAGAACAGGCCTAAAGGCTCACTTCGCCTATTACAGGTCCAGACTTACCGGCCATAGCTCGAGTTAGAGCCTCGGCAAAATGGCTGACTTGTACTCTTAAGATAATGTTTTACGTCCTCAATCTTTGTCTAAATTATTTTTTTTTTCCTTTACACTTTCTTCTATTATACAGTGGTTTATCATCGTTCACAAGCGGAACGGCTTTTAGTTTAAGACTCAAGACCTAAGATAGTCATTATGTGTTACTTAAAGATAGGACGTAAAACATTGTCTTGAACCGATAAGGTTCAGCCATTTTGCTAAGTAAGTCCCTTGCTGTCTATGAGCCCCGCGAATAACCGAGAGAACTTCGACGCCGATGAGAAAAAACCGAGGACATCGAGGGAGATAACGCGGATCAGGAGGGGGAGGGGGGACGGACCCGTGAAATTCAAAAGAGCCGTAATTGAGGCCGGCGATTTTCCGCTGTTTTTCGCACGTAGAAACAGGCCTGACCTTTGCTTAGCTTTGCGCTTTCCGATGCACGAGAAGCGCGCGCTTACGCTTACCGTTTGTATTCGACGCCGTGCTTCAAATTTAATAAACGTTTCGCGATGGAAAACAATCGCGAGTCGTCATGACGTTCGGAAGAACACCCGTGAATTGTTACTGACGACGATGTCTGTTCGGCGAGCGATACCATTTTCGTGTATAATGCGTAATACGAGGTTACACGAGCCCAACGATAAATCGAGATCGACCGAGCGTCGTCTTGAGACTTCCGCACGTCGATCATCGTCGCGCGGCGATCGAGTTTCGGCGAATTTATGGCCACGACGTGCGCTCCCGCGGCTTGGTTCGTTAGTGAATCGCGCATATGTTTTTTTGAAAACGTGCTCGCTTCGGCAGTAACTGAATCAGACTTATGCCGCGATTCCAAACAAAATCGTAAAATTCCTACATGGAAGAAATATGCTAAATTCGAGTAAATAATTACCTCGTTTCACAGCAAATTTTCACTTGGTCCGTGCAAAATATTTTCCAAGTAAATTATCCAGGTGAAATAATATTTACTTAATCCAAGTAAAAATTTGCTAAGGAGTACGGGATTCACTACTTAGTCGAATCCAGCACCTTTTTCCTTTAGAGTAAGAATTTATGAACTGTTATTCTATATGTATTGTATGACGTACAATCATTCGTAGATGTCTACGATTTCTTGTAAATCTTACGGCTGGCGAGAAGTCTGTAAGTCATAAGTATTATGGAGAATCTCTCAGTAACTGTCAAGAAACGTGAATACAAAACTTTAATAATTAGCACATACTTCGTATAAAAAATAATCGGAACACCTGAACCTGCAACAAAGTCGATGGTCTTTCTTTACGCGTGATCGCGCGTAACTTTCAAGTAGATGTATATATCTAAAATTAATCACTCATTATAACCGTGAACGTGTCCGAGTATCTCATGAGACAAGTTTCGAATAACGGCCATTATTAAGACAAACCTGAGTCAGATTTTTACGATTGCTTCACGAACTACGATTTTACGACTTATTCGTTAATTTGCCTGGAATTTTTCCAACATTAATCTGTGTTATTTAATTATATGATGAAACGATTAAACATCACAGTACCGAAAATTCCGTGGAATGGCGTCGGGCGTACGTTTCGCAAAGATAGCTGGGATTTATGCACCGAAGAAGAAGACAATCGAGTTTCTTCGTCGGCGGGCCGCTCGTTCTCGGTGCGAACATGAGAAAAGAATCGCGCGCGGTCCGATTAGAAAAATAACGATGCACGACGACGAATGGAGACGCGAACGATACGAGCAACACGTCGCGGATATGAAAGAAAGAAATATGGCACAGAGAGTATCGCCTTTTTTTTTTTACCCGGTTTTATAAACTCGAAAGAGAGATGCCGGTTATCGCGTTATCGCATGCGCGCGTTCGACGCGCGTATGAATATTTAGGCGCGAATATCTAGAACATTATACAAAGTATTAGTGCAAGGAGAGAGAGAAAAAGACCGCGTTTATCATATCTTAACTGTTTCGCTAATGCGGCCCGGGGTTTACAAGTAAATATTACCTCACCGTGCCGCCCCGGCCAGCGGGACAGGATCTTAGATTCGAATCGCCGGACTTCGAAAGTCCACCTCGTAACTTGTCGCGCGCATGCCAAATATCGCTCATAAATATTTGTTTGCGACGTTGCACGTTCCGTGGAAGCGCGCGCGCGCGTGTTCCTTTGCGATAGATAACGAGTATGCATCGCGCCGAGCACCATCAACCGCGTGAACAGATAAAAAACGACGACGATCGACGGTGGGGATTTTTCGGCGCGAACGATACACGTGTGTACGCGCGTACACGCGCCGGGAAAAGCGGCGCGAACGCTAATGACTTAGCGCGAGCGTTTCGCGACCTACACCCGTCTTTCCTCCGTATGAATATTTTCGGCCGGCATCCTGCGCGCGCGCGCGGAATCGCATGAGCGGCGAATAAACGAGCGGGCGACGTGTCTGTGTGACGCGTCTATTTAAATGCGCGATTTAAAAGCAGCGTTAATGACGAACAACGAATTACGGACGAGCGTCGATCTTGCTCGCGCCTAACCCGAATTCCCGTCGGCCGTGAGAGTCCGCGTCGCGGCTTCCCCGCACGCCCTGCGATCGCCGATTAGAAGCGAGGGAGGAGACACGGCGTCTTGAGTTTCGCTTTCCCGACGTTTCTTTCGG
Organism: Dinoponera quadriceps; assembly: GCF_001313825.1. Lineage (NCBI taxonomy): Eukaryota > Metazoa > Arthropoda > Insecta > Hymenoptera > Formicidae > Dinoponera > Dinoponera quadriceps. The sequence goes on along the minus strand of NW_014556062.1, from coordinate 1,308,485 downwards.
AAGAGGTACTCATAACGCGAGAGAATGAGAGAGAGGGGGGGTAAAGGGATACACATACTCGAGATACAGAAGTACGTTGGCTGCGCGGCTGGAGAGCGACACATTTGCCATTGTAATAAAATTATCTTCGTTGAATCACTGTCGGTTATACTCTATGCGCACGTTAATATGATTAAGCGCTGCTGGCGCGGCTCCAAGCGAGTAACTCATATTATTCGCGCATAACGCACGCGATATCGATAAATTGTGGAGTCGCGCGAGAAAGAGAGAGAGAGAGAGAGACAGAGACAGAGGAGGGAGGAAGAATCTGGAAAAAAGTATAGTTGCTGACTTACCGGTTTCTTGCCCTTTGTCGTGCGTGAATATTTTTGGTCGACATCGCGTGGATGCGGGGAAACGCGTGGGTGTCTGCGACTGTCCCGTCTGCCAACCCCAATCTATTAGACATCTTAGTGTACGTGCGCGTGTTTCTCACGCACACGCGATCCCCCCCACCCCCTTGCACGCCCGTGTGCACTCGGTCCCTGCTTCCTCCCCCTCGCGGCTCCTCTTTTTGCTCTCCTCGCCTTCTTCTGCCGCCGACGATCGGCAGAAGAAAAAAAAAGGGGGGAGGGGGGAAAAAGACACGAGAGCGCCCGCGAGAGACAATGCCGCGACGACGAGGACGACGCTCGTTTTCTCCGCTCGAATCTCGAGAGAAGCGAATGACCGGGATGTACCTGAAAAATTGATCGCGGGTTGGCCCCCGACACCGGACGTTCGAAATGTCGTCTTCGCGTCCGCGGACCAAGCAAGAATGCGACGACGGCAGAGAGAGAGAGAGAGAGAGGGAGACGCAGAGAAACACAAGAAAGAAAGAAAAGATGGAAGAGGGAGAGAAAGAGAACGCAAAATCACCGCGACAGCTGTTGGGATTTGGTGGAAGCGTCGGTCAATGTAAATGCGGCTTTCCCGCGGCAGCTACTACTTCATTGACAAAATACGTCGGTATTAGCGGCTCGCGCCGACACGCGTGAAATATAACAATAAAATATAAGACGTAGAGGGGAATAAAATACGCGGGAATCGCATATCGAACAATGTTGTCACACAGCGTCCCATGAATCGCGGCCGCTGATCGTCGACGGCATATTTTTTCCTTCATCTGACGCTATTAATTGATGAAATATCATCATAATATATATCATAATTGTACATTAATGTGTTAATATAATATTAATATATTAATATATTAGTCAAATATAATTAATATACTGGTATATATAATGAATAAAGAAATATTGCCAATATAATTGGCACATATAACAATATACCGACGGTGAAAAATTAATTGCGTTTCGATGCGCGTCGGAATAACTTCGTACAGAATCGGGAATAAGGAAAGAGAGAGAGAGAAAGACCTTCTCGAAATCTCCCGTCTCACTCGCGATCGCGCATCTCCGCCCTCGAGGCGCACCGTTCGCGCTTCCGGACAACGTGAGCGCGCTTTTTGCGCACGGTGCTGTTTCACGGCAATTTCCGCGCAATTTTCGATTTCGCGACCGGTCTCGCAGGGCCGACCCGGCGCGCGCACGCACACACCTTGCTCCACTTCCAGTCGGTGGAAGGTGAAACGCGCGCGCGAGCCCACGACGCTCAGCTCGGGGGACGGTCGCGGAATTCCGCGCGGCGGTGAGGCGGCACCTTGCATGTTACCGGCGTGCCCTCGCCTCGCGCGGAACAATTACCCGCGATATTATTTATATCGATGCTCCGCATCGTTTCGCCATTCCGTTTCTTCCGTCTCTCGTTATGTCACCGGCTGTCCTCTTTCCCGCAGGCCGGCACGCCGGTCCCTCTCTCTCTCTCTCTCTTTCTCCGCGTACGCTCGCTGCTTTCCTCGTCGCCGAGCCGTAGCGCGCGCTCCGGCTTCTTCTGCGTGCGTCCTTCGCGCAAAACCCGGTGAGCATTCCTTCGCGGAAGAGGGACGAAGGTCGCCAATTATCGAGCCGCGAAGGCGGCTTAATGCGATCCCCTATGACGGATCATATTCGGTCGGCCTTTTTGCTCCCGCCGGGCGACGCGATTCCACGTTGGCGTCAAAGCGCACCGACCGCTTCGTAAATCGCCGCGCACTGCGGCCCCCGTTCCTGCGCTCGCCTTCTCCCTCTCGCCGTTTCTCGCGACTCTCCGCTCGCGAGCGCGCGCCCTTCTCGTCTTTTCCCTCCTGTCTGTCTCTCGCGCTCTTCCCTGCCTTTCCATCGGATGTAATAATACCGTCGCCTCTTTTCCTCTATCCATCTAGTATCTCGGCGTTCTTCTCCTCTCACGGTTGGCACCGAACCTCGGGAGATCGCCGAAGAGAGATCGGTGACCGACGCGTCGTAACCGTAATTCCTCAAAAAGATTCCAATGCTCGCCTCTGCCTTCCTCCTCCATACGGTGATCTTAACCCCCTCTTCCTCCTTTTTCTATCTCTCTCTGTCACTCACTCACTCTCTCATTCACCCGCTCGCTCTTTCTCCCTTTTTACCTCTCTTCCCCGCATCCTTCACCGACGTTTCCTTTCGTGTCCTGCGACGAACCGTCAACCTGTGTCCGAGAGCCGCAGATGGACAGGTAGATTTTCGCGAACAAATTGATCGGGACGAGAGCGAGTCGGTATCTGGGCGTCTCGCTGCCGTTGGACGAGGACGCGCAACTGCCGAGAAATCTTCACTTTCTTGGGCTTTCCCGCGCGCGTAACGACCGAGATCGAATTAGCGATCTCCTGAGCGCGCGAGGCGAAAGGTGCGCAGGATAAGAACACAGCCGAGGTGAATATTTGTCATCTCAGATTCGGCGTGACTTTGCGAGAGCGTAAAAAGTCCTCGCGGAAAATCGTTTATCTCCCAATTCGGCGAGAACGAGCGCGTTATTTTCGCCACGGACTACTCTCTCGCACGAAGTCGCCCGCGTGCGACTATTACTGCGCATTTTATGCGAGATTTGTTTATTTTTTATTAGTCAAATTTATTTATTCGTCGATTCAAACGACCCGAAGACGAATCCGCGTTTTCCATAAAGCGTGAGATATAATGATATCGTTATTTCGAAGCCGTTTCCATGTGACTGGCCATGAATTGATCGACGAACGATATATACCGATCGCAATAATCCGTCCAGAAAAGACGACGAATGGCTGATGATTAAAAATTACTATTGATTGGCGTGAATTATTCATAAATGCGTCGAGTCGGACGGATGTGACCAATTTTAAACGCCGCCTCGACGACACCTCGCCTTGAACTTATGAATATGACGAATAATTTCAACATGACATTATATAATTCGACGCAAATAAATCGGCGAAAACTCGTAACGCCTTTCTCTCCCTTTCTTTCTCTCTCTCTCTCTCTCTCTCTCTCATCCTCTCTTTCTCCTTTTCCCATCGCATCCGACGCATAACAATTGTTTCGGGCTGGAAGTATATCGCTCACCGCGCGACATGACAATAAGAAATAGCTGCGTATAATTTATGATAACGAAACGCGTAAATTATTAATAATCACAATCGATCATCCTTCTATAGAAGCGCTCACGACAGCGAACATTTCGATTCGTTTCTCGTGAATCGATAACAGGTCTAATACGCATCGGTCAATTTCACGGTTTCTAAGCCGATTAAACGGTGGGACATAACGCGTGAAAACACGAACAATATCGGGGCATCATTTAAATCCCCTTCCCTCCTCATCTGGAGCAAAAAAGAAGGCAGAAATCCAACCTCGTGGAAATCCAAGACACGCTCGATAATTCCCGTGCGAACGAGACCACGTCGTTCCTCTCATCTCTGCAACGAGATGAACTTCTGTGTAGGAATGGGCGATACAATATTGATATTTCAAATATCGATACTTTTGGACTCCACTATCTACATTTTGTAACGATGGTTTATCCGTCGATATTAGCGTATATCAATATTTGAGCAGGAATATGAAACTTCCGGTACAATCTGTAAGGACCGTATCAGACTAAGAATTAGGATTGAGATTGGATTGAAATTTGACCAATCAGAGCAAAGTTCATTAAACTTGAGATTAATTTTCTTTATTTTGATTGGTTAAATCCTGGGAAGGGTGCATCGAAGTCCTAACGGCTTCTGAAGGGCTGTTCTCAAGACGAGGTGAAAATTGCTAAAGTCAGCGAATTCACTAGAATATATATAATTTCATTGATCAACATCTAGTGAATTTGCCCACTTTTGTCATTTTCACTTCGTCTTGAGAATCGTAACAGCCTTTCTGCATACAGAGCTCGACGACGCAATTAACATATATAACAGATACAAATATAATAGAAATATCGACAATGTCGATATCACACAAATATCGATATATCCCACTCGATACTTTTGGTGTGTATCGATATTTTTATTTACGATACCGATATACTTTCTACGGCCGTCTCTGCTTCTGAGCCGATCGCACTCGCGGTGGGTGGTCGCGAGGTATCTCTGCGTGCGCTCTCTCTCTCTCTCTCTCTTAATAATAACCAATCATTCGGACGCATTAATTTCCGCGCTCGCTCGCGCGAGAGAAGGACGAAAGGAATGTCACCCGATGCGCGGACGGAAACGCTCGGTTCCAGATCGTATGCGGGTCGGTCGGTCGGCCCTCTCCTCTGCGAGCAAAAAGGAGCTCATAAGAAGCCGGAATATCGGAGACGACCGGAGCGGAGAAAGGGGAGGAGGAGGAGAAGGAGGCGGGAGGGGCCGAAGAGGTCTGGCCAATATTTTACGCGGACACTCGCGTATGCCCCGTAGTGTCCGCGACCAATCGAGTTTTTGCGTCACGGCGTCTCCGTCGCGCGCTTCCTCGCCGATCGTGTGTCGATATCATCGTCGGATCCTCGCTCTTATAGTCTCTTACATCTCGTGACCGACGAGTTACGTCCGAAAACTTCGTCTTCGCGTTCGTCTCTCCTCGCACGGTTAGCCGAGGTCGGTGCCGGATTGACGGCGCGACGGGGTTCACCAGCCTACTCGGGGATGGAGAGCGGCTATGAAAACCAAAGTGGACGTTCGACTTGCCCGGTACATCGACCCACGCGTTTCCGGGAAGCTACCGGGAGTTTCACTCGCTCGGTCTCGGGAAAGAACAACGTGGGCTAATACGTGCTCGAGTAAAAATGTGTCTGGTCGGCTTGAGTCAAAAGCTATAACCGGTAAAGAAAAGTGGTGGAATCAAGTAAACGTTTTTCAGCCTCTTAAATCAAGCGGTATTTCTATCAATTTATGTCTGATTTAATAGTTTATAGTAAATATTTACTTGAAGGCAATAATATCTTAATTTGTAAATGAATCACTGAATGTAAGTGCGAAATGATTCTAAATTTAAGAGAATATTTACTAGATATGTTTATATAATATTTAAATTTTCCATGTGAAAATATCTATAATTCTTCACCTCGTAACTGTAATTTCCTTCGTCTAACGCTAACTTATTTATTTAGCCGTTATCTAGCCATTAAGAGAAGCGAGGGTTACGTTACCGGCCAGTAGCGACATTAGACACAAATTTATTATCTCATGGCTAGACACCCACGTTAAATTTTCTACTACGGCGATTAGACGTGTGTGTCTCGAGACTTACGACGCCGATGACGGCTGCACTCGTCCGGTCGAACGAGTGCAGCGATTCACTCGTGCGAATCTGTGACACGTACGATGATCTTGGCCTTTTTTCTCCCGTTCTCTCTCGTACATCCGAATATCATTATCATAATATCATCGGATCTCTCATCCGATATCAGTGCCGATCTCTCTCTCGACGGCATGTTATTTATATGTTTGCAGCACGACGGTTAACGACGACGTTAAGAGAATAATATATATAAAAATTGCGAACAATTTTCGCATAACGACACGGCGTCCTCCCATACGGGAGGATATCGCGAGGATTAACGCATGAATAAACGCGCGGAGAATATGCATAACAGTGCCATAAATTATGAAACCTGCCTGTGCCGTTCCCCCCACCGCCGCTGCTGCTGTTGCGGCCACGGCTGTTTCGTAGCGTTAACATTACCTACCTCAAGACATAGTATCTTCGGATCTAGTCGCGTCGCGTTACGGAGAAAATTACGTCATGCGAAATATTCTTGTATTTAATTGCTGTGTATCACGTAACATCGAATCGTTACGAGCGCCCGCGCCCCGCCGTAGTATAAAATACACTTCAGCGCGACAAGAATTATACCGCGCGCGGTGCTGCGAAATTCCGAAACTCTCCGCGCTCGTACGTAACGAGAATTCTCGGATCGAAACTCGAATAGCCCATGGAACAGCCATTCCCGTAAATATCGCAAGTTAAATCAACGGTTGTAATTTAATGATCTTTCTTACGGGCGCGCGCGAGTAGAGGATTGTTGGAATAATCCGAATAATCTTCGCGAACAATTTAATTTTATACGCGCGCTGCGCGTCCCTCCCTTCTCCCTCTCGCCCCGCGAGCGGCATCCTCGCGTTCGCTTGCGAGAACTCGCGTATTTCTCTCGTCTAACGAACTCCCGACGCGCGACGCGTTGCGCTCCGAATTAATTAATTACGCCGTCGACAGCGGGCGTGCTTTTTAAGGGCGGCTCGGACTGATTTTTTCTCTTTTCCCGTCATAGCGAGCTCGTTCGAGCTCACGAGGGATGCTGAAACGCAACTCGGCTGAATTTACCTACTATGGCGCTACACCATGCGTGTAAGTTGATACGCCTGGGACTATGGCGGAATCGCGCTCCCGATCCGCCGTTCTTTTTCGTTAAGCGTAATCAGCCCCGGCCGAGATGCGAGGACTCGTCGTCGTAACTTTCGTTCGGGAAACGTTCAGCATAGCCAGCTGAAGAATGGGATAAAAACCGCCCCACCCTGAGAATTGTCAATGAAAATTGACGGTAATCTTCTCACTTCAACGAGCAGTCTATTACCGAATTCGTTTCATACAGATGTAAAATGAAATACTATTATCGACGTCTATCTTTCTGTGATAAAACTTAACCGGGATACATATTTTATCGTTCCAATTAAAAGTATAAAGTTTTATTTTGAGAAAAAAAAAATGCCGACATTACGCCAAGATATGAAGAAATGTCGACAAATCTTTGCGTTTGTGCGCACGTTTAGTATATTCAGTCAGAGAAGGGTAAAGTCAAGTGATTTGAAAACGTTCCTTAATCGCGGTAAAATTTAGTTATAAAAAATACGAATGCTTTCAATTTTCCGAAAACAATTCATCGTACTACTTTTCGACCATTTTACTCTCCATAATTTATTAAAACATTAGATCCTGTACAGGTAACAGAATCAGCATCGGTCATGGGGATTTTTATCCGATATCTCCGCCGTTCGTTAGCTCGCTCGCTCGCTCGCTTCCGTGAGAAGCGCAGAATTTTTTTTGCGCAGGAAGGACGCGCCGCGCGGTTACGAATATGCCGCGTGTATCGATTCAGCCGACGTAACCATCGCCGTCGTCGTTGATCGACCTTAATAGAGTCTGCGCGCGATAGAAATTTATATTTTATTCAGTTGCGTTAACCGTCCGCGGCGCGCACCTACGTCACTTGTTTATGGCCTTTAATGAGCCGTAGCTGGCGCTTAATAATCTTCACCGAAATTAATTTGCAACTACTATTATTACCCGTCGTGAATTTTCATATGCTCTCGCGAATCTCGCGCGGCTTGCGCCAACTGATATTTCGCGCGTTTATAGACTCGTCCCGGACCGGACGGGGAAACCAATTTCGTACATCGTTCACTGGCATAAGTGAAGGGCATGGCGCCCAATTGGGTCGCTGCCAGATTAAGACCTGAATGCACGGAGAACAGAGTGCCAAAGCTGCGAGTCTCCGCTCAATGATGAAAAACTCGCCGGTCAATTCTTTTCGAACTGCGAACCCCGTGCGTGTGGTAAAAATCCTTGAGCAACCTCGGGACACGCTCGAATCTTCCACACACGGCCGACTGAATATTCTGTTACTTTTAACCTTGCATTATTAATCGTTATCATTTTTCAAGCGAGGCGATAACAGCAACTACAATGCTATCGCCTCGCCCAATCGCCGCATCTTTTTGTATATACGGAAAAAAGTGCTAGATAATTCGATTCAAGTAAATAATTACTCCTTGTAAATTTTCGCCTGGATCAAATAAATATTTTACTTGGATAATTTACTAGAAAAAAGATCTTACTTGGATCGGGTAAATATTACTTGATCTAAGTAAAAATTTGCTAAGGAGTGTTGGAGTAACTATTTACTTGAATCTAACGCTTTTTCCGTGCAAAAAACTCCGTTTACTTTCCTTTAAGTAATAATTATCTTCAGTAAAAAATTGGTTTTCTTGTCTTAAAATATACTTATCGTAAATTTTATAAAAGCTTATTATCGCGTACTAAAAAGAAGAATTTATTCTGTTTGTTCTCAAGACTATTGTAAATTTTATCGGAGAAAAGTTAAATTAATTTGAATGAACAAATCGAAGTTTGTTTTCATTTAATATTCTCGATTGAAGTACTAAACTTACTAGGATTCAGAATATATTTTGATTAAATTTGATGCTTATGATCAAACCTGTGATATATTTGCGGATTTATAAATTTATGAAAAATACTTGGAACAAGTATAATATTTACTTAAATACAACAGATATTTTTCCGTAAAACTCTGTGTAGAAGTTCTTTGTATTATCGTTTGGTCTTTCTTTCCTACTTTTGTGGCAAATAAAACTATTATCATTATTATTGTTAACGTTAAACCAATACGTCACCACGTGCAACGTTCGGAGGAGAAAGAACGGTCAAGTGGACGCGATCGATGAGATTCCATCGTGAGAACGGCGAAGAGCCGCGACGATTATGACGCGCGTCAGTTGGATTAACTCGAGGTCTGGAGAGGGTTGCGCACGGACACGGGGAGGGAGAACGGGGGAGGTGACGCGAGAAAAGACGCGGAGGGTAGCGTAGGAGATCCACCAACGGGCACGTCGGGGTGTCGGGATGGCGAGTGAAGAGAGACGGTTCTCAGCTGAAATTGGCCGCGTTACTCCACCGCCGCCGTCCGTGAAATGTGCGTCGAAGCGACGACACATCAAACGCCCGTCGTTTAAGAGGGTCATATTATTCGGCGCGCGAACGAAAGGGTTATCAGCCGTCATCGACGTCGTCAGTGGCGGCGACGGTGGTGAGGGTGGCGTCGCCGTCCAATGCGAGAATACCAACCCTATTTACTTAACAACCAGCGCCGAACTGTAACCCAAGCGGCGGCGGCGGCCCCGCGGGCTTATTGCCAACCGACGCCTTCTCTCGTCACTTCTTCCATGTACACACTATGTGCCCATTATGTATAGTCGCTATATGTATCTCCTTGGGTGCATGTAAGAGAGAGAGAGAGAGAACTTAATCGCGAGCGATGACACGCGCCGACATCGCCGGAAAGCCATCTCGTTATCTCACTGATATCGAGCAGTTACGCGCGAAATATCATCGGGGTGTCTCTTCTAGTTGCCGCGACAACCATGTGTAAAGCCGAGTATATACTGAGCGAACGAACAAAGAACAAACAGCGAATGTGAACTTGCGTTGTTACAATTTGGGAAATGTACACTGTAACGAATCCGAACAGAACTTCTCGGACCGATTCGCTCATCAAGGTGGTTCATAAAAGAACACCCGTTTGGACGCTAATATACATTCGTATTACACATTCGCTGCTTGTTCGTTGTTCGTTCGCTTGGTATATACCCACCTTAAGGTTGTTGGTCCACAGAGTGGTCTCCGGATGTTCAATGGCGACATTAAAGGGCTACTTTTTCAGCAAATAAGTTTATAATTTACTGAAAATATAATTTTTCTATATCTTTACTTAACTAAGAACTTGGTCAAGAGTCTTGCCAAGAGTGTTCCTCAGTTTTTCCTCGATTTTATATCAAATTAAATATATTTGTAATCAGCTTGTGGCGAGTACTTTAATCTGATATCAACATTGGATATAAAATCGAGTGGGAAAAAATGGAGAATTACTTATGGCTACATCTTCGAAACAAAATGGTCAGTATTCCGAAATGTTTGTATAATGTCTCTTAAAATCCTACATTTTTTATTAAAGTCCTAAATATGTTTAGAAGAAATTAAAAAAACAAGTTTAAAATAGAATATTAACCTCAAGAAATACGTGTAAAAAGCATCATCTTCAGTTGCGAATATCTCAGCTTCCGAGTGGTCAATCGCTTTCTAACTTTAAATAGTATCAGACGTGTAGATAGTATCTTCATCAATATGCGTTAAATTTTAAAAGAAAATTCCTAAGAAAATGATTTGACGGACCAACTACTTTAAGACGCCGTTAGTCGGAAGACGGAAGCGCCGTATCAAAACGTGCCGCTGCCAGATAGCCGCGTAAACGTAGGCGGCGCCGGATTCTCGCGAATCGTGAAGCTGTCTCGTTCGATTTAAAAAAAAAAAACAAAAAAAAGAGAGAAAGAGAAAAAATCACCGCTTGTCTCTCTCTCTCTCTCTCTCTCCTCGGGGAACAATACGAACGTTCCATTTCCCGCTTGAAGTCCATAATCGCCCATCGGCGGCCGGAAGGCCGAACACTGTGGGAATGATTCCATCGATCGTGACGCTGCCCAGCCCGTAATACGTGCATTAAAAAAGAGACACACGGAAAAAAGGAGCGAGGAGGAGGAAGCGAGACGGATAGAGAGATAGAGAGAGCGGAGCAAAACAGGCGTATATTGACACAATGCTCGTATTCCAATATGTCCAAATGTTTCCGCTCGGTCGCACAGCGAATGTCACACGAACGAAGAGCGAGCGAGCGAGCGAGAGAGAGAGAGAGAGGCAGGAGAGGTTGGGAAGCGGATATCGCGAAATAATGACAATCGGCGTCGCGCACAATGGCGTAGAGAGACACGCGGTGTTATAGCCGCCGCCGCAACAGCGACAACGCCTGGAGGCTGATGAGCGGTTAATAGGGGACTTCCCCCTCACACCGGTGTACGCCATCGATGTGCACGGTGTTTTGTCATCGCTATGCGCCGGTTACGTTATGATCGGCTCTGCCGGATCACGCCTGCCGTGCTCTCTCATGTACATGCGACACATACACACACACACACACATTCGTGCGTACGTATGTAAACATACTATACGAGTAATAGGGGGTTGGAAGGTGAGGGGAAAAGAGTGAGAGAGAGAGAGAGAGGAAGAGAGGAGGGGGAAGCATTCCTTGTACGGAGATCGAGGCGGGTGTCCCGTTTTCCGGGTGACTTGGCTAAACGGGATCGCATTAGCACATAGTTGCCCCTTCGACGCGATGGGAGATTAGCATCTCGATTTTTTCCCCGCTTCGCCGCGTCCTTCTCCGTCACGGAGCTCGCTCTCTCGCTCGCTCGCCACGCGAAACCGTCTCGCTTTTTTCGGCCGAGCGACAAACGGAGCGCGCGCGCTAAGCAACGCTCGTTCGCCGAATGCGCGAGGCTGCAACGACGACCGAGGGACAACCCAGGTGGTGGTGGTGCTTTCGTCCCCGTGCCTCTCTCTCTCTCGTGCGGTCCGAGCGCCTACACGAGTCCACGGGGTCTTTCGCGGCCGATTCGCCGGTATCTCCGACATCGCAAGGCCTTCAGTGAGAGGCTTGTTTCGCTTTTTTGCGGATGTCGAGGCTTTTTATGAAGTGGCAAACCGCCGAGAATCGGTAAATCTTGGACGACTCAGCCGCTTAATTCCGAGTACGGGAGATAACCGGGGGTCACGTAGTCGCGCTTTTACGTTCGAATTATTAAGAATAAGAGGAAAAAAATGCACGTATACAATATTTCGTAATATCGTATACATTTTTATGTAGCTGCAACCCTGAGCTTTAAAAAAAGGAATAGCTTCATATATATTCATGCATAAAAAAGTTATTGAGCTCAAAGCGACATCGTGTAACTTAGACAATCGAGCCCGTACCCCCGGATTAGTTGTCACATACAAAGGATTATGTGTTTCGCATACAAAGGAAACAAGATTTATACATTCTCTTTCAACGTTCTCTTTTCAATATTTTATTAAAATTACTCATTTAAAGCATAAAAACTACATTCACGCAAGTAATGCCTACTTAATCGAAGTAAAATAATTACTCCAACTCTCCTTAGCAAATATACGCTTGAATGTAACGCATCCTTCTTTCAATGCAATAATCTATATACTACAGAGAAGAATACGCTTCTTTATTCATCAAGTGAGATATGTTCACGATTAGTTTGTGACGGTTGTTGATAATTTTATGATAAATAATCCTTGTGACTTTTGAATTCGGTCGCCCCTAAATTTCGCGCTAACGAAGTTCCCGACCGCGACATATCGTCGAAATCGAAGCGTAAGTTCCACAATGGCCGCGATAACGCGCGCGATAGTCCCCTCCCCGTGAATTATTCATCGGTGACTTATATCGAACACGCGTGCTCGCGCGCTATTTTTTTCCTCTCACATTGTAGAAAAACTCGAAAATTTGTCAGGTGTCTCGTGCTTTTTTTCGTCCCCCCCCCCCTCTCTCTCTCTCACTCTTTTTTTTATCGGGCACACAAAACGAGCGAAGCGCGGCCCTTTGTGCTACCACGATCATCTCGTTTCCCCTCTGAATTTTCGGACACCGGCGGCGGCGGCGCGCGTTGGTTTTCGTTGGCGTTTTATCGCTGGCTTTCGCCGAACAACTCCCGCCTCTATCGTTGATCTTCTTTAACGAATCAAAAGTTTTTGTCAGAGCGTTAAGTCGGCGGGGCCAATTATCGGTACGCTCGAGTACCGCCCGGCGTCGTTCGCCCGCTAATTGAAATCCGTCGAAACTATTTCATGGGAATCTGTAAAAACGCCGACTTCATCCCGAAAATTAAGTTTCTAATGTAACCATTAGATACCCGTGCGCGGAGAGCGTTGCTCTTTAAACGCTTTTTACTAAGTAACGGGGAACGCCAGCGGTGGGGGGGAGGGAGGGGGGCTTGTCCGTTCAACTCTGACTTCGCGAGTCAGCAGTTCTGTCCAGAATTGCTCGTCGAAAGTTGCGGAAACGACCGGAGCGCATTTCGGGGGATAATATATCCCGACGCTGAGAAGCTAGCCGAAGAAGAGAGAGAGAAAGAGAGAGAGAGAACGGTTTTCTCTTGGCGGGGGTGAAAAAAGAATTAAATTGCACTCGTTTTGTTGATGCGAAAAGCAAACGTAGGACAACGATCTTTCTCATTCATTCGACCGTTTCGCTGTCAACGTAGATCCGTCCAACCAGATCAGTCGGACCGTAAGAATTAACGTGTAACCAAACACTCGCGATTATTTCAGTGTGTCCGTCTCGGAGAGTATACTCCGTCCTCTCATCGAGTCAAACTCCTCTTTGCTCACCCACGAACGCGGCTTCCAATTCTCGTGGTCGACTATTTATTCAACGTTTATCGCCACACGTCGCTGTGCGGCGGAGCTGCACGGGTATATGTGCAAGTTAAAAAACTGCTCCGCGTTAGAGCAGTTTAGAAGATAATTGGTCAGAGTGTGTGTGTGTGTGTGTGTGTTTTTTTCCCGAGCGCTGCCGACAATATATACGACACATTAAGCGGCACGGCGATGACAATGACGGACATACCGCGGGGAGACCATGGAAATAAAGAGCTCGAAACCCAACACTTTTGAGAGATAGATAGAGAGAAAAAGAAAGAGAAAGAGAGAGAGAGAGAAAGGGAGAGAGAATGGGAGGCCATCATCGGTGCGCGTCCTCGTCGCGGGTGAGAAAGAAGAGCGGACAGCCGCGGGTCTGGAAGGAATCACTCGCGATAGGGCTTCTCTGCGGTGTTGATGCATCGAGGGATTGGATTTTCGGATACCTGCACGCGCCAGTACGCGTACGTACGACCGATCGATCGACCAACCAAACCAACCGACCGATCGACAGACCGACCGGTCGACCGACAGACCAGTCAGCCAGCCAACCAACCAACCAACCAACCCTCTACCTATCGTGCGACAAGGAACGGCACGTAGAAACCCCCAATAACGCAGGGGTCGTCTGGCCCCTCGATGCGCGCACCGCTGATGTGCTCGTTAGCATATCATACGTGCGGCATAGCTCGTGGTGGGGCGGAAGGTAGAGGGTTAAATCCTCGACCAATAACAATCCATCCGAGCCTGTCGCCCGGGTCGCGCCCTCACCGTGAACCCTCTCTCGCGCACCAACACATGAGGATCCCCCGTATTATAATTCCGTACCGCGGGACCCCCCTCTCTCTTTCTCTCTCTTTCCTCCCCTCCCCCTTCTTTCTCTCTCTCTGTCTCTCTCTTTTCTCTGGGGCAACGCCACCACGTTGAATCGTTTATTTGTCTATCCCGCGGTCGAACAGCTCAAAGCGCCGGCGAGGTCCTTCCTCGAGGACGCCATTTTTTCCACGATCCTCACCACCATATTGGCCCCTTCGGCTTCTCCGATTACGGAAATCCACCCGTCGATCCTTCGATGTAGGATCGCGGGTACGCTGATATGCGTATGCATGTGTGTGTGTGTGTGTGTGTGTGTGTATACGCGCGCGTGCGTGTTTTGCGCTCGGATCATCGCAGCCCGAGATTTTCCTTCGTCTTCCTCGTGTCTTGCGAGCAAGCGAAGCGATTCGCTGAGTGTCTCGCGCCGAGTTCCTCCGCGTCCTAGAACTCCCCTCCGCCGCGGGCGGGCGGAGAGATATCGATTTTGTCCAGGCGTGAGCCGAGATTGGATAATTCGTCCTGTACGCGCGACGCCGAGTGCACGCCATTTGTAACGAGAGAATTTACGCCAACCTTTATCCCGGCGCGCGCGACGCTACGCTCGGAGACACGTCGAATTAAGGGATCGTTACTTTGTATCAAGATCGCGCGATTTATCGGTCTTGGTTTTCGGATGTTTTCGAGATCCCCGTTGCGTGTCTATTAGACCCCCTTCCCTTTTCTCTCTCTCTTCAGTATAGTGCAATACGGTATAGGTGTGCATCATAACATTTTAAGAATCGTCTCTGCGTTATCGACGCTTATCAAGTTCGTCGTCGACTTTGACATACCTTTAAGATAGTTGATCCGTCAAACCATTTTCCTCTTCTTAAATTTTGGCTATATATTGATGGAAATACTATCTACACGTCTGTAAAATTAGAAAAACGATTGACCTCATTTGGAAGCTGAGTTATTTGCAACTAAAGATGACACTTTCCATACGTATTCCTTGAGGTTACATTTGTCTTAATTTCGCGCTCAAAATTGACATTTATTATTTAGATGGTTAAATAAAGTTATTGAAAAGTATTTCTTTTCTCAATAAATAATCAACTTATACAGCGGTACAAATAACACTTTTTCTCTCTCTCTCTCTCTCTCTTTCTCTCTCTCTTTTTCCCTATCTGGCACGAGGATACTAATACGATCCAAATATTTTCCGAGTTGAGGGAGGGGGGTCACCGCGACCGCGCCGATTAATCTCAATCAAAGGAAGTCACGTGAAAGTTACCGCGGGAACAACGGTAATTTGTCATATGCAGTTTGTCATTCGCGATTTTAAGCGAGACTCGGTGCGGCTGACGTCGCCGTGGACGAAAGCCGTATCTCTAAATTAGGGACGGGTAGCTGGCGCCGATCCAAGGTCGGCCGAATACAGATATTTCCAGCGTTTTCGTATCATTGTTAATCGCGCCTGTAAATTGCCAGGCCGGACGATTACGCGTGTCGCCGAGTCTCTCGCCGCGTCGCGAGCGACTATCATAATCGTCCGCGGGGGCCCCGTCGTCATCGCGCGCGCGACACGGAGGCACATCACCGGCGGCATTGATCGCACGCGTGCGAGCGTGCTCGCTCGCTCGCTCACCGAACGCGTAAAATCTTTATTGGTGTCCGTGAAACCATCCTCAAATTTAATGCCCGAAGGCTCTCGGGCGATTTGGCTCTCCCCGCTTCAACGTAATTTTATACCGGTAACTTATCCGACGACGCTTATAGAGATACTGTGGGTGTATTTCGAAGTGAGATATCGGCCGGTTGTCCTTTAGCGCCTAAGTGATACAGAAGACTGTGCACATTAATGCCGCCCCATTCCCTAGGTATAGTGATATCGAAAATTTCCATCGGGAACATTCATTCATGTGCGAATATTCGCGCATCTCTTTCTGTCTCTCATAACTGTTGATAATTTGATGGATCGGCAATTAATGCAAATGATGCTCCGAAACAGCGGACATGAAGCACAAATATTCGAAAATAACGCGCCTAATAGGAAATTTTCAAGGTTACTGGGGCATGGGACAACATTAATGGAGTCTCCCGTATCGAGCCGAATAGCCGTCATACCCGGGCGAACCTGCATCGAGAAAAAGAAGCTCACACAACAAAAAAATTAGCTTCCACAAATAAAAATTAGCTGTCCGCATACGTACAACTGAAATTTAATTAATTTAACTAATTATTATTGTCCCCGTACTTAGTTTTTAGCTCCCACAGCTAGAAATTTGTCTGGTCCGATTATATACTGAGAGAAATTACTGTTATTTTCAGTGCCAACTATAAACCTTCTTATAGTTTTAACCACAAAAATAGTAGTAACAACATGCATGTAAAATTATTGTCACTAACACTATTATAATATTTACTAAAACATTGATTTTCCCAACTATAATTTCTTCATTGTAATGATTATAGTTACAAATATCAAATGTTTTTTTTTGTATTATATGGACAGCTAATTCCTTTTTTCCGTTTGTGTATTACTATGTTAACGGAACTTGTGAGTCTCTCTCTCTCTCTCTCTCTCTGTTGGCGCTCGGTTTAACCCTTTATCGCTCCCTATCTGTGGCCTTCTATTTCGAACCGTTCGGGACGCGAAATCCGTGAGGGTGCGCTTTCCCGGATTGGGAGGTGCGCGTTTTCCATGCGCGCAATACCGCGCGCTCGTCTCGCGCGTTGCGAAAAGTGTGTATCCGAAATGTGTGTCAGATTTCACCAGCGATGCGGTTCCGCTGTGTTTATTTAATTTACCGAAGGCAGCGCGTGTGTGTTGCAACTTCGAGATCGAGCGTGTCGCTAGTCAATATTCTTGGGTGCGCTCCCATACGCCGGCGAGTTATAAAACGTATCTTGAAGACCGGATTAATTGTGCGAGATGAGATAGACGTTCTTGTATTCCGTCACGTGCACGTGTCTCTTGTGCGGGTTCGAATATGCACGCATCAAGGAAATTTTATTTACATCCAAGTATCGTCATACACACAACGTTCCGTACCGAGGATACTCCTTTAACATGCTAATTAAACGATTAGCTAATCTTAATGCGTTCAAGCTCACCGCACATAATCGTACCTCAACCTTATAATTATACGGTTTCCGTATGGTCTCTTCGGAGCCGAACATATGACTTATCAGTCGCGCCGTAAATAACAGCGGCCCGCACAATAAGATACGAATGACATTTTTCCCAACATAGTAGCCAACCACCTCGACCCACTTAGCCGTAAAAAAAAAACGCCGATCAGCGCTTCCATGTGAGTTCGCCCGACGAGCGAAACGCCAAGAAACCGTCGTCATTAAAACCAATTCCGATCCGCGATCCGTGAGATCTCCGGACCGTCGAACGGAATCGCATCGACGAGGGAGAAAGACCGCGTTCTCGCCGGTGTCCCAAATCATCTCCTCGGACATAACGACGACGAAAGAGGCGGGAAGGACGCAACTGCTGCCACGCGATCAGATAGCGTGGTCGATCTCGATCGAGTCCCGGCGAACTGTCAACCGGCTGACTCGAGATCGACAGTGTGTCAGCGACGAGAGACGGTACCTCTCCTTCTCTCTCTTTTTCGCTCTCGCTCTCGACGCATCCTTCGCATCCGAGGACAACGGCGGCAGCCAGACCGCGGTTCTCGTGTTTACACGGTGATTTTCGGTAGAGTGCATCGAGTGGCCCCGTGTATGTACACGGAATGCTCTCGGGGACTCGATATTGGTCGCGTTCGCAGGCAGAGAGAGAACGGGAGAAAAGGAGAAAGAGAGAGAAAAGAGAGAGAATATAACGTGTATATATATCCCGCATTATCCCATAGACCAGCTCCATTATTAGGCCGGTCTCCTTTTTGTCATTTTAAAATGTAATACGTTTTCGCCCTCGGGACAGGACGCCCGCCACGGCCGTCGTTTTCCATTCGAGCTTTCTGTGGCGGAAAATTTGTCCCAATGTCGCCGCGTCGGTGCCCTCCTGATCGGAGGGGGGTTACGTGAGGACGAGGGTAGAAGATGACACAGAGATCGGCGAGGCCAGGTCGGCCAGAGAGAGAGAGAGGGGGCAGTTTTTGGGCTCGTTCTGCAGCGCCGCAGGTTCTCTCTCTCCCTCGATCTATCTTTCGCTCTCTCTCTCTCTCTCTCTCGCTCCCTCTCTCTTTCTCTCTTTCTCCTTTCTGTACTCCGGTACAGGATTACCTTGGCAAACAACAGACAGGACAATGAAGTCCCGTGTTTTCAATGGACCTGGTGTATAGACCAGGCGGGAGGGGTGGGGTTTGGTTAAGGTACCCGAAAGAGAAAATTGTCATCCGCAGGATTTGTCGTTTCTCTCTCCGTCATACCGCGGGTATCGAATTTTATACATCCTGTGCCTCGCGCGCGCGGTTCTCATCGCGAGAGCGGAAACCGGCTCCGGCTTCACCGTCCGTCCGTCCGCTCGCTCGGCACGTCGATGAACGCGATGCGAACGCGGATTTCGCGAGATACTTGTAACTGCCGAAAAACTTGCCCCATCGACCGCCCTCCTGCGAATTCTACGTGTTCTGCGCGTTCGCTCGTTTCCAGATAAATCGCAAGTGGCTGCCCTCTTTTGCCACCTTCCGCCCTCCTCAACGCGTCAACGGACGAACGCGTGCGCGGGCGAAAACGGGACGAGGAGGAGGAGATCCTTGCACGACGGTCTGAAATAGATATTTCTCGGCCAAAACTCATTTTTTTAAGTTTCACCTCAAGTCGATGTGAACGCAGCTTTATGATATCCGATCCCGAGGATAGAAATAATCATGTTTTGTCACAATATGATGTTATGCTGTGACTTTGACTGTATACTTTTTTAAAGATCATCACACGTGATTATAGGTTTGCGCCTTATTGCGCCTTTTGAAGATAATTTACCTTCTTCAGTCCCAAGTAATATGTCTCCTCATCGGATTCTGTGTGAAGTTTCGAGGTAATCAGAGAATAAAAAAACGCACCTGGACTAAATGACGTAAAGGCTTTCATATTAAAAAATGTCACAAAAAGAGAACTGACACCGTTTAGTAGAAAAGATGAGAAAATCGAATTATTTGGTATTTATCTGACAAATGAATTGAATGTAGCAAGGAACAGGTACGGTTTGAAGCTAGAAAGATTCGGAATTTTTATCAGAAATTCTGATTTTCATACCACTGTGTTCGGATCCTTTATTCCGCAACTTGCGACGAAAACTTCGTTGACGTATCGTTGCGCAGCTATTTTGCGACACATTTTGTCCGCGCAAAGATTTGTAACGCATAACGTTACGCCTGTAACGCTGAAACGTTAAAAGTTACGGAATAAGGGGGCAGGTCTCTCGCCCTCGCGAGGATACGCTTTCGCGTAGAATCGAATTAAATATGCGCGGCGAATCGCAACATCGCTCGCGTATGTAGATCGAGCCGCCCGCCCTCTGTTATTCGCGATACGGCGTCACAATATTCGCCTCGTTTCGGCAATTCCGCCGCTTCGCATAATGGGGCACCATGAGTTTCGACATATCCTATTGGTAACGGCTTCCGTGCGGCAACTGCTTATGCAAATCAATGCACGGCGCGGCGCGAGGAAGTGTATCTATAGCGTGAAATTTTACGCTCGCTCGTTATCTTCTAACCGAAACCGCAAGAAGAAACGAAAGTTCCCCCGCTGAAAATCGAAACGATCCGCACCGGTCGTCGTTCGCCGAGTAACGCGTCGTCCACCACCTTCTCGGACATGTTTGCCTCACGTATACATCGGCGAGCGACGAGCACAGCAATTTTCCCGCGTAGCAATTTTCGTGCGTAGAAATTTTCCCGGATTCCCTCACTGAAAAAAAGTGCTGTCGTTCAAATAATATTTATTTGATCCATGTAAGATGGTTACTTCGATATTCCTTGGCAAATATTCACCGGAGATGGAAATATAATTGACTATATACAATATATATCCTTCGTATAAACAGACATTTTTTTTGCATGTGTTAAAACAATTGCGACAAGTATTAAATTCATAACGATTGAGAATATCAGATTTTATTTTTAGAAAATATTTATACCGGACAGAAAAATCGGAATTTAAAACTACTACGTTTCGTCAACAGAAAAAATTAATATTACATCACTCTAAATATATTCTTAAATTTAGGACTATTTTTTAAACATGGTAAAAAGTTCGGTGCCAAAAACGGTCCATTGAAATTTTGTATTACTTTAACATGGAAATCTGATAAAAATGTGTCAACAAATAAATGTATTCATTTAACAATATATATATTTGTGTACTTCTTAACACATTTCCCATGTTAAAGTAACAAAATTTCAGTGAACGTTTTTGACACAAATCTTTTTATTCTGCATATGCATTTAATAATTCATCTGCAAATTAAATTATTATTGCATTCAAATAAATATTTACTATAAGCTAGTAAAATATATTCGAATTGATAAAAATATTGCTTGATTTAAGAAACTAAGAAACAGATAATTACGTTCACTTGATTCTAATACTTTTTTCTGCGCATATACGCCAAAGTTGTTGTCCCAAAAGGTTATGCCACCACGATTTGAATCTCAATCTTCTCTCAAACATGACCTTTTTTCGATGACGCTGATTGGTTGTGCGCCGCGGCTTACTTTGCGCGACCAAATTAGAAAGTTAATAAACGAAGTTATATTTAAATATTTCAAATACCCCGTATATATTTTGTTCAATCGTAGTGTAAACTGCAAACCAGAAAAAATCTCGGAGAAAATATTCGGGGCTGACCAAAAAAGATCTGGTTTTATGTTTCTCACTTAAAGTTGTATGTTTGAAATATTACGTCTCTGATGAAAATCTAACGTAAATCTCCCAATTAGAATCCATAATCACTTTAGGAATTCGCGAACCGGACCCCAATTAGGTCCCAAGAATTTTTCTACGCGGGAATGCACGCGCCGCTGCCTGTGAACCCTGAACGAGCCAGCTCGTTTGCGTGAAATCTCCACCTCTTCAAACGCGAGCGATCCGACGCGCGTGCGCATAGATGATTTCATAAGATAAATCTGCATAAATTCCCCGAAAGGCTTACGTAAGATTTCCCGGGTCGTCGCGCAATATCGAAATTTTCTCGAGTTGCGCAGCTCATCCGCTCGCTCGCAACTCTCGACGCAATTCTCGCACGCCGCTGTGTACGTGGCTTTATGCAGCGTTTTCGTCCCTTAACTGGCGCTCGCGTCTCGCGTTCAATTCAGTCGCGTTTTGCGCACATCGCGCAACGCGAAAAATCGTGACGGTTTCTTCGCCGCGCACGTTCGTTCGTTAGCGCGCGGCTAAGCACCGCCGGTGCGCCGTACCTTTTGAATTTATAATCTTTTACGAGGCGCATGCGAAACCGCGCAAACGATTATTTCTCCGTCTCGTACCGTACGTCATTACGTTTAATTGAGTTGGCGTGCATTCGAATCGGTGGGAAACCGCCTCTCCGATCGCCGATCGCTGTAATTTACGTGTCTCACGCCGATTGACGCACGCCAAGCTCCATAATCTATAATTGACCACTAACGATTGATCGATGCCCGTTTGATATTTACCGGATTTCGAGATGTGGAAGGCTGCCGAGGGCCGTTTCCTCTTACCTCGGCTGTAATACCGCCGCGATTCGCCGCTATGCGAGAGTCTTTATGTTATGACATCTGTATTCAATTAAGAGACATCTCGCGTCGATCTCTCTTTTTTTCTCTCTCTCTCTCTCTCTCTCTCTCTCTCTCTCTCTATTTAATTATTTATTTTACATTTTACGATTCCGCGTCACGCGTCAGATTTTAATTCCCCACGATTGTAACGTGACCGAACGATGTCGCTCGTATTATATCCTCGATATATGAAAACGCGCCGATTTTGCCGCTGCATCGTCGCTCTTCCGTTATCCCTTATCATCATCTAATCTATTCGGCCTTGCATAAACGAGATATACCGGGATTGGATGTCTGAAAAGGCTTTCCGATATTGTATAGTAGTTCTGCCGCAGATAAGATTCCAAGTCGCTGCGGAAGGGAAGGGAGATATGTTCTTGAAGGGAAAAATATAATTTCACGTGTATGTGCACAGAAATGCACACTCCGTACGCATAACGTATTAAAATCCAGAGAAATCCGACGAATTGTGGCACATTAGATATAATTTCCGAGAATATTCATTTCTTTGCTTTTTAATCCTTTAAGTTTTTCAATCTTTTTCCTGCTGAAACCACTCCTGATAAATCCTGTTAATCGAACTTAAACGTGTTTAATATGCACGATTATATTCAATATAAAAAAACTACCTGAACGAACCATTTTAGATAGCGCATGTAAACAAAAAGCTTCGAGAATTTCGGGACAAACTATTTTACGAATAGTCCCATTAAGCATAAAAAATAAAACAAAATACTCGTTTATTCCCGTTCAAAATTTGTGACACAAACTTGGATTGATATCTATGACACGATAATAACATAGGATCATTCAAGCAATATCTGAGAAAGTGAAACAAACAATGCTAAATCCTTTCAATTAGAATAATATTATTCGTCTGATATAATAATCAAATTACGGACTCATATTCTAAAATCGGACAAAGAGCGACATATAAGAGTTCTCGTTCAGGTGTTGCCAAATGTTTTAATAAATAAAATAATAATATTCCCTACCCCCTGCACTTTTCTCGCGTAGCGACGCGTGGAAGAATCATCTTGGCATTACGCGCACGATGCAAAACTGTCATTCCGGCGACGAGGGAAAAGAGATCTTCGTCCTACGGCGTTATTGGTGTCAAGGGAATCAGATTTACGCGCTCGTGAAGATCGGGCCAACACACATACACACACACCCTTGTTTTCCGCGCGCACGTGTTACACGCGGGACGCGCGACAGATGCGCTCGTTCGTTCGCGTGCCGGCACGGTGTGTGCGACGATATCGGCGTGAAAGTGCGTGTTCGCGGCACCGACCGGGATTTTGAATACTCATATAAAATTTGGCCGAGCGCGAGATCGATCGCGTGTGGCAAGGTGGCGGTGCGTGCGCGATCGACGATATCGTCCGGCGTTACAAATCGTTTTCGATTATCAGCGCGTTGTACAAAACGTCGCCACCGCGGCGGCGGACTTCCGTCCGCGCTCTCGCGAAGGGTACACTCGCGTGACGTACCGGCGACTCGCACATACGCGCACCTGGCCTGCCCCGCTCGCAGCGTGCTCTTATTCTTTTACGGGCGATTTCTTATTTCGCCGGATCAAGCTGTAAAAAGAGGAAATATGTTGCGGCACTTCCGCGCGAGATACTGTCAGGGGGGGGGGGGGGGG